>NW_027210079.1:0-120511 GCF_027789765.1 Dendropsophus ebraccatus | reverse complement strand
TTTGCAGAAATGACTTCTAAGCCTCAAAATAATGACTTTTTTTCCTAAGGTGGTAGGAATGAAACTCAGTGCGGGCTGGATGGGGTCCCCCCTGGGCACCGCAGACCTAAGCTTGTTTAACTCCTACCTCTTAAAGGGACCGAGAAAAAATGACCTTTTCTGCACTCCAATGTAAGTCAATGGGGCGATTTTTTGGCTATGTGCTAGAAATGAAATTCAGTGCGGATTGGATGACAGGCACCCTAGGCACCCAGGATCGGCTTTAGTTTCACGTGTATCTCTTAAGGCCGGCAGAGAAAATCCACCTGATATGCGCTCCACACAATTGAATAGAGACGCCATTGATTTTCTATGGGAATTGCAGAAATGTCTTCTAAGCCTCAAAATAATGACTTTTTTTCCTAAGGTGGTAGGAATGAAACTCAGTGTGGGCTGGATGGGGTCCCCCCTGGGCACCGCAGACCTAAGCTTGTTTAACTCCTACCTCTTAAAGGGACCGAGAAAAAATGACCTTTCTGCACTCCAATGTAAGTCAATGGGGCGATTTTTTGGCTATGTGCTAGAAATGAAATTCAGTGCGGATTGGATGACAGGCACCCTAGGCACCCAGGATCGGCTTTAGTTTCACGTGTATCTCTTAAGCCGGCAGAGAAAATCCACCTGATATGCGCTCCACACAATTGAATTAGAGACGCCATTGATTTTCTATGGGAATTGCAGAAATGACTTCTAAGCCTCAAAATAATGACTTTTTTTCCTAAGGTGGTAGGAATGAAACTCAGTGTGGGCTGGATGGGGTCCCCCCTGGGCACCGCAGACCTAAGCTTGTTTAACTCCTACCTCTTAAAGGGACCGAGAAAAAAATGACCTTTTCTGCACTCCAATGTAAGTCAATGGGGCGATTTTTTGGCTATGTGCTAGAAATGAAATTCAGTGCGGATTGGATGACAGGCACCCTAGGCACCCAGGATCGGCTTTAGTTTCACGTGTATCTCTTAAGCCGGCAGAGAAAATCCACCTGATATGCGCTCCACACAATTGAATAGAGACGCCGTTGATTTTCTATGGGAATTGCAGAAATGACTTCTAAGCCTCGAAATAATGACTTTTTTTCCTAAGGTGGTAGGAATGAAACTCAGTGTGGGCTGGATGGGGTCCCCCCTGGGCACCGCAGACCTAAGCTTGTTTAACTCCTACCTCTTAAAGGGACCGAGAAAAAATGACCTTTTCTGCACTCCAATGTAAGTCAATGGGGCGATTTTTTGGCTATGTGCTAGAAATGAAATTCAGTGCGGATTGGATTGACAGGCACCCTAGGCACCCAGGATCGGCTTTAGTTTCACGTGTATCTCTTAAGGCGGCAGAGAAAATCCACCTGATATGCGCTCCACACAATTGAATAGAGACGCCATTGATTTTCTATGGGAATTGCAGAAATGACTTCTAAGCCTCAAAATAATGACTTTTTTTCCTAAGGTGGTAGGAATGAAACTCAGTGTGGGCTGGATGGGGTCCCCCCTGGGCACCGCAGACCTAAGCTTGTTTAACTCCTACCTCTTAAAGGGACCGAGAAAAAATGACCTTTTCTGCACTCCAATGTAAGTCAATGGGGCGATTTTTTGGCTATGTGCTAGAAATGAAATTCAGTGCGGATTGGATGACAGGCACCCTAGGCACCCAGGATCGGCTTTAGTTTCACGTGTATCTCTTAAGCGGCAGAGAAAATCCCACCTGATATGCGCTCCACACAATTGAATTAGAGACGCCATTGATTTTCTATGGGAATTGCAGAAATGACTTCTAAGCCTCAAAATAATGACTTTTTTTCCTAAGGTGGTAGGAATGAAACTCAGTGTGGGCTGGATGGGGTCCCCCCTGGGCACCGCAGACCTAAGCTTGTTTAACTCCTACCTCTTAAAGGGACCGAGAAAAAATGACCTTTTCTGCACTCCAATGTAAGTCAATGGGGCGATTTTTTGGCTATGTGCTAGAAATGAAATTCAGTGCGGATTGGATGACAGGCACCCTAGGCACCCAGGATAGGCTTTAGTTTCACGTGTATCTCTTAAGCCGGCAGAGAAAACCCACCTGATATGCGCTCCACACAATTGAATTAGAGACGCCGTTGATTTTCTATGGGAATTGCAGAAATGACTTCTAAGCCTCAAAATAATGACTTTTTTTTCCTAAGGTGGTAGGAATGAAACTCAGTGCGGGCTGGATGGGGTCCCCCCTGGGCACCGCAGACCTAAGCTTGTTTAACTCCTACCTCTTAAAGGGACCGAGAAAAAATGACCTTTTCTGCACTCCAATGTAAGTCAATAGGGCGATTTTTTGGCTATGTGCTAGAAATGAAATTCAGTGCGGATTGGATGACAGGCACCCTAGGCACCCAGGATACGCTTTAGTTTCACGTGTATCTCTTAAGGCGGCAGAGAAAATCCACCTGATATGCGCTCCACACAATTGAATAGAGACGCCATTGATTTTCTATGGGAATTGAGAAATGACTTCTAAGCCTCAAAATAATGACTTTTTTTCCTAAGGTGGTAGGAATGAAACTCAGTGTGGGCTGGATGGGGTCCCCCCTGGGCACCGCAGACCTAAGCTTGTTTAACTCCTACCTCTTAAAGGGACCGAGAAAAAATGACCTTTTCTGCACTCCAATGTAAGTCAATGGGGCGATTTTTTGGCTATGTGCTAGAAATGAAATTCAGTGCGGATTGGATGACAGGCACCCTAGGCACCCAGGATCGGCTTTAGTTTCACGTGTATCTCTTAAGCCGGCAGAGAAAATCCACCTGATATGCGCTCCACACAATTGAATAGAGACGCCATTGATTTTCTATGGGAATTGCAGAAATGACTTCTAAGCCTCAAAATAATGACTTTTTTTCCTAAGGTGGTAGGAATGAAACTCAGTGTGGGCTGGATGGGGTCCCCCCTGGGCACCGCAGACCTAAGCTTGTTTAACTCCTACCTCTTAAAGGGACCGAGAAAAAATGACCTTTTCTGCACTCCAATGTAAGTCAATGGGGCGATTTTTTGGCTATGTGCTAGAAATGAAATTCAGTGCGGATTGGATGACAGGCACCCTAGGCACCCAGGATCGGCTTTAGTTTCACGTGTATCTCTTAAGCCGGCAGAGAAAACCCACCTGATATGCGCTCCACACAATTGAATTAGAGACGCCGTTGATTTTCTATGGGAATTGCAGAAATGACTTCTAAGCCTCAAAATAATGACTTTTTTTCCTAAGGTGGTAGGAATGAAACTCAGTGCGGGCTGGATGGGGTCCCCCCTGGGCTCCGCAGACCTAAGCTTGTTTAACTCCTACCTCTTAAAGGGACCGAGAAAAAATGACCTTTTCTGCACTCCAATGTAAGTCAATGGGGCGATTTTTTGGCTATGTGCTAGAAATGAAATTCAGTGCGGATTGGATGACAGGCACCCTAGGCACCCAGGATCGGCTTTAGTTTCACGTGTATCTCTTAAGCCGGCAGAGAAAATCCACCTGATATGCGCTCCACACAATTGAATAGAGACGCCATTGATTTTCTATGGGAATTGCAGAAATGACTTCTAAGCCTCAAAATAATGACTTTTTTTCCTAAGGTGGTAGGAATGAAACTCAGTGTGGGCTGGATGGGGTCCCCCCTGGGCACCGCAGACCTAAGCTTGTTTAACTCCTACCTCTTAAAGGGACCGAGAAAAAATGACCTTTTCTGCACTCCAATGTAAGTCAATGGGGCGATTTTTTGGCTATGTGCTAGAAATGAAATTCAGTGCGGATTGGATGACAGGCACCCTAGGCACCCAGGATCGGCTTTAGTTTCACGTGTATCTCTTAAGCCGGCAGAGAAAACCCACCTGATATGCGCTCCACACAATTGAATTAGAGACGCCGTTGATTTTCTATGGGAATTGCAGAAATGACTTCTAAGCCTCAAAATAATGACTTTTTTTCCTAAGGTGGTAGGAATGAAACTCAGTGCTGGGCTGGATGGGGTCCCCCCTGGGCACCGCAGACCTAAGCTTGTTTAACTCCTACCTCTTAAAGGGACCGAGAAAAAATGACCTTTTCTGCACTCCAATGTAAGTCAATGGGGCGATTTTTTGGCTATGTGCTAGAAATGAAATTCAGTGCGGATTGGATGACAGGCACCCTAGGCACCCAGGATCGGCTTTAGTTTCACGTGTATCTCTTAAGCCGGCAGAGAAAACCCACCTGATATGCGCTCCACACAATTGAATTAGAGACGCCGTTGATTTTCTATGGGAATTGCAGAAATGACTTCTAAGCCTCAAAATAATGACTTTTTTTCCTAAGGTGGTAGGAATGAAACTCAGTGTGGGCTGGATGGGGTCCCCCCTGGGCACCGCAGACCTAAGCTTGTTTAACTCCTACCTCTTAAAGGGACCGAGAAAAAATGACCTTTTCTGCACTCCAATGTAAGTCAATGGGGCGATTTTTTGGCTATGTGCTAGAAATGAAATTCAGTGCGGATTGGATGACAGGCACCCTAGGCACCCAGGATCGGCTTTAGTTTCACGTGTATCTCTTAAGGCGGCAGAGAAAATCCACCTGATATGCGCTCCACACAATTGAATAGAGACGCCATTGATTTTCTATGGGAATTGCAGAAATGACTTCTAAGCCTCAAAATAATGACTTTTTTTCCTAAGGTGGTAGGAATGAAACTCAGTGTGGGCTGGATGGGGTCCCCCCTGGGCACCGCAGACCTAAGCTTGTTTAACTCCTACCTCTTAAAGGGACCGAGAAAAAATGACCTTTTCTGCACTCCAATGTAAGTCAATGGGGCGATTTTTTGGCTATGTGCTAGAAATGAAATTCAGTGCGGATTGGATGACAGGCACCCTAGGCACCCAGGATCGGCTTTAGTTTCACGTGTATCTCTTAAGCCGGCAGAGAAAATCCACCTGATATGCGCTCCACACAATTGAATAGAGACGCCATTGATTTTCTATGGGAATTGCAGAAATGACTTCTAAGCCTCAAAATAATGACTTTTTTTCCTAAGGTGGTAGGAATGAAACTCAGTGTGGGCTGGATGGGGTCCCCCCTGGGCACCGCAGACCTAAGCTTGTTTAACTCCTACCTCTTAAAGGGACCGAGAAAAAATGACCTTTTCTGCACTCCAATGTAAGTCAATGGGGCGATTTTTTGGCTATGTGCTAGAAATGAAATTTAGTGCGGATTGGATGACAGGCACCCTAGGCACCCAGGATCGGCTTTAGTTTCACGTGTATCTCTTAAGCCGGCAGAGAAAACCCACCTGATATGCGCTCCACACAATTGAATTAGAGACGCCGTTGATTTTCTATGGGAATTGCAGAAATGACTTCTAAGCCTCAAAATAATGACTTTTTTTCCTAAGGTGGTAGGAATGAAACTCAGTGCGGGCTGGATGGGGTCCCCCCTGGGCACCGCAGACCTAAGCTTGTTTAACTCCTACCTCTTAAAGGGACCGAGAAAAAATGACCTTTTCTGCACTCCAATGTAAGTCAATGGGGCGATTTTTTGGCTATGTGCTAGAAATGAAATTCAGTGCGGATTGGATGACAGGCACCCTAGGCACCCAGGATCGGCTTTAGTTTCACGTGTATCTCTTAAGCCGGCAGAGAAAATCCACCTGATATGCGCTCCACACAATTGAATAGAGACGCCATTGATTTTCTATGGGAATTGCAGAAATGACTTCTAAGCCTCAAAATAATGACTTTTTTTCCTAAGGTGGTAGGAATGAAACTCAGTGTGGGCTGGATGGGGTCCCCCCTGGGCACCGCAGACCTAAGCTTGTTTAACTCCTACCTCTTAAAGGGACCGAGAAAAAATGACCTTTTCTGCACTCCAATGTAAGTCAATGGGGCGATTTTTTGGCTATGTGCTAGAAATGAAATTCAGTGCGGATTGGATGACAGGCACCCTAGGCACCCAGGATCGGCTTTAGTTTCACGTGTATCTCTTAAGGCCGGCAGAGAAAATCCACCTGATATGCGCTCCACACAATTGAATAGAGACGCCATTGATTTTCTATGGGAATTGCAGAAATGACTTCTAAGCCTCAAAATAATGACTTTTTTTCCTAAGGTGGTAGGAATGAAACTCAGTGTGGGCTGGATGGGGTCCCCCCTGGGCACCGCAGACCTAAGCTTGTTTAACTCCTACCTCTTAAAGGGACCGAGAAAAAATGACCTTTTCTGCACTCCAATGTAAGTCAATGGGGCGATTTTTTGGCTATGTGCTAGAAATGAAATTCAGTGCGGATTGGATGACAGGCACCCTAGGCACCCAGGATCGGCTTTAGTTTCACGTGTATCTCTTAAGCCGGCAGAGAAAATCCCACCTGATATGCGCTCCACACAATTGAATTAGAGACGCCGTTGATTTTCTATGGGAATTGCAGAAATGACTTCTAAGCCTCAAAATAATGACTTTTTTTCCTAAGGTGGTAGGAATGAAACTCAGTGCGGGCTGGATGGGGTCCCCCCTGGGCACCGCAGACCTAAGCTTGTTTAACTCCTACCTCTTAAAGGGACCGAGAAAAAATGACCTTTTCTGCACTCCAATGTAAGTCAATGGGGCGATTTTTTGGCTATGTGCTAGAAATGAAATTCAGTGCGGATTGGATGACAGGCACCCTAGGCACCCAGGATCGGCTTTAGTTTCACGTGTATCTCTTAAGCCGGCAGAGAAAATCCACCTGATATGCGCTCCACACAATTGAATAGAGACGCCAGTTGATTTTCTATGGGAATTGCAGAAATGACTTCTAAGCCTCAAAATAATGACTTTTTTTCCTAAGGTGGTAGGAATGAAACTCAGTGTGGGCTGGATGGGGTCCCCCCTGGGCACCGCAGACCTAAGCTTGTTTAACTCCTACCTCTTAAAGGGACCGAGAAAAAATGACCTTTTCTGCACTCCAATGTAAGTCAATGGGGCGATTTTTTGGCTATGTGCTAGAAATGAAATTCAGTGCGGATTGGATGACAGGCACCCTAGGCACCCAGGATCGGCTTTAGTTTCACGTGTATCTCTTAAGCCGGCAGAGAAAATCCACCTGATATGCGCTCCACACAATTGAATAGAGACGCCATTGATTTTCTATGGGAATTGCAGAAATGACTTCTAAGCCTCAAAATAATGACTTTTTTTCCTAAGGTGGTAGGAATGAAACTCAGTGTGGGCTGGATGGGGTCCCCCCTGGGCACCGCAGACCTAAGCTTGTTTAACTCCTACCTCTTAAAGGGACCGAGAAAAAATGACCTTTTCTGCACTCCAATGTAAGTCAATGGGGCGATTTTTTGGCTATGTGCTAGAAATGAAATTCAGTGCGGATTGGATGACAGGCACCCTAGGCACCCAGGATCGGCTTTAGTTTCACGTGTATCTCTTAAGCCGGCAGAGAAAATCCCACCTGATATGCGCTCCACACAATTGAATTAGAGACGCCGTTGATTTTCTATGGGAATTGCAGAAATGACTTCTAAGCCTCAAAATAATGACTTTTTTTCCTAAGGTGGTAGGAATGAAACTCAGTGCGGGCTGGATGGGGTCCCCCCTGGGCACCGCAGACCTAAGCTTGTTTAACTCCTACCTCTTAAAGGGACCGAGAAAAAATGACCTTTTCTGCACTCCAATGTAAGTCAATGGGGCGATTTTTTGGCTATGTGCTAGAAATGAAATTCAGTGCGGATTGGATGACAGGCACCCTAGGCACCCAGGATCGGCTTTAGTTTCACGTGTATCTCTTAAGGCCGGCAGAGAAAATCCACCTGATATGCGCTCCACACAATTGAATAGAGACGCCATTGATTTTCTATGGGAATTGCAGAAATGACTTCTAAGCCTCAAAATAATGACTTTTTTTCCTAAGGTGGTAGGAATGAAACTCAGTGTGGGCTGGATGGGGTCCCCCCTGGGCACCGCAGACCTAAGCTTGTTTAACTCCTACCTCTTAAAGGGACCGAGAAAAAATGACCTTTTCTGCACTCCAATGTAAGTCAATGGGGCGATTTTTTGGCTATGTGCTAGAAATGAAATTCAGTGCGGATTGGATGACAGGCACCCTAGGCACCCAGGATCGGCTTTAGTTTCACGTGTATCTCTTAAGCCGGCAGAGAAAATCCCACCTGATATGCGCTCCACACAATTGAATTAGAGACGCCAGTTGATTTTCTATGGGAATTGCAGAAATGACTTCTAAGCCTCAAAATAATGACTTTTTTTCCTAAGGTGGTAGGAATGAAACTCAGTGCGGGCTGGATGGGGTCCCCCCTGGGCACCGCAGACCTAAGCTTGTTTAACTCCTACCTCTTAAAGGGACCGAGAAAAAATGACCTTTTCTGCACTCCAATGTAAGTCAATGGGGCGATTTTTTGGCTATGTGCTAGAAATGAAATTCAGTGCGGATTGGATGACAGGCACCCTAGGCACCCAGGATCGGCTTTAGTTTCACGTGTATCTCTTAAGCCGGCAGAGAAAATCCACCTGATATGCGCTCCACACAATTGAATAGAGACGCCAGTTGATTTTCTATGGGAATTGCAGAAATGACTTCTAAGCCTCAAAATAATGACTTTTTTTCCTAAGGTGGTAGGAATGAAACTCAGTGTGGGCTGGATGGGGTCCCCCCTGGGCACCGCAGACCTAAGCTTGTTTAACTCCTACCTCTTAAAGGGACCGAGAAAAAATGACCTTTTCTGCACTCCAATGTAAGTCAATGGGGCGATTTTTTGGCTATGTGCTAGAAATGAAATTCAGTGCGGATTGGATGACAGGCACCCTAGGCACCCAGGATCGGCTTTAGTTTCACGTGTATCTCTTAAGCCGGCAGAGAAAATCCACCTGATATGCGCTCCACACAATTGAATAGAGACGCCATTGATTTTCTATGGGAATTGCAGAAATGACTTCTAAGCCTCAAAATAATGACTTTTTTTCCTAAGGTGGTAGGAATGAAACTCAGTGTGGGCTGGATGGGGTCCCCCCTGGGCACCGCAGACCTAAGCTTGTTTAACTCCTACCTCTTAAAGGGACCGAGAAAAAATGACCTTTTCTGCACTCCAATGTAAGTCAATGGGGCGATTTTTTGGCTATGTGCTAGAAATGAAATTCAGTGCGGATTGGATGACAGGCACCCTAGGCACCCAGGATCGGCTTTAGTTTCACGTGTATCTCTTAAGGCGGCAGAGAAAATCCACCTGATATGCGCTCCACACAATTGAATAGAGACGCCATTGATTTTCTATGGGAATTGCAGAAATGACTTCTAAGCCTCAAAATAATGACTTTTTTTCCTAAGGTGGTAGGAATGAAACTCAGTGTGGGCTGGATGGGGTCCCCCCTGGGCACCGCAGACCTAAGCTTGTTTAACTCCTACCTCTTAAAGGGACCGAGAAAAAATGACCTTTTCTGCACTCCAATGTAAGTCAATGGGGCGATTTTTTGGCTATGTGCTAGAAATGAAATTCAGTGCGGATTGGATGACAGGCACCCTAGGCACCCAGGATCGGCTTTAGTTTCACGTGTATCTCTTAAGCCGGCAGAGAAAACCCACCTGATATGCGCTCCACACAATTGAATTAGAGACGCCGTTGATTTTCTATGGGAATTGCAGAAATGACTTCTAAGCCTCAAAATAATGACTTTTTTTCCTAAGGTGGTAGGAATGAAACTCAGTGCGGGCTGGATGGGGTCCCCCCTGGGCACCGCAGACCTAAGCTTGTTTAACTCCTACCTCTTAAAGGGACCGAGAAAAAAATGACCTTTTCTGCACTCCAATGTAAGTCAATGGGGCGATTTTTTGGCTATGTGCTAGAAATGAAATTCAGTGCGGATTGGATTACAGGCACCCTAGGCACCCAGGATAGGCTTTAGTTTTCACGTGTATCTCTTAAGCCGGCAGAGAAAACCCACCTGATATGCGCTCCACACAATTGAATTAGAGACGCCGTTGATTTTCTATGGGAATTGCAGAAATGACTTCTAAGCCTCAAAATAATGACTTTTTTTCCTAAGGTGGTAGGAATGAAACTCAGTGCGGGCTGAATGGGGTCCCCCCTGGGCACCGCAGACCTAAGCTTGTTTAACTCCTACCTCTTAAAGGGACCGAGAAAAAATGACCTTTTCTGCACTCCAATGTAAGTCAATAGGGCGATTTTTTGGCTATGTGCTAGAAATGAAATTCAGTGCGGATTGGATTACAGGCACCCTAGGCACCCAGGATAGGCTTTAGTTTCACGTGTATCTCTTAAGGCGGCAGAGAAAATCCACCTGATATGCGCTCCACACAATTGAATAGAGACGCCATTGATTTTCTATGGGAATTGCAGAAATGACTTCTAAGCCTCAAAATAATGACTTTTTTTCCTAAGGTGGTAGGAATGAAACTCAGTGTGGGCTGGATGGGGTCCCCCCTGGGCACCGCAGACCTAAGCTTGTTTAACTCCTACCTCTTAAAGGGACCGAGAAAAAATGACCTTTTCTGCACTCCAATGTAAGTCAATGGGGCGATTTTTTGGCTATGTGCTAGAAATGAAATTCAGTGCGGATTGGATGACAGGCACCCTAGGCACCCAGGATCGGCATTAGTTTCACGTGTATCTCTTAAGCCGGCAGAGAAAACCCACCTGATATGCGCTCCACACAATTGAATTAGAGACGCCGTTGATTTTCTATGGGAATTGCAGAAATGACTTCTAAGCCTCAAAATAATGACTTTTTTTCCTAAGGTGGTAGGAATGAAACTCAGTGCGGGCTGGATGGGGTCCCCCCTGGGCACCGCAGACCTAAGCTTGTTTAACTCCTACCTCTTAAAGGGACCGAGAAAAAATGACCTTTTCTGCACCCCAATGTAAGTCAATGGGGCGATTTTTTGGCTATGTGCTAGAAATGAAATTCAGTGCGGATTGGATGACAGGCACCCTAGGCACCCAGGATCGGCTTTAGTTTCACGTGTATCTCTTAAGCCGGCAGAGAAAACCCACCTGATATGCGCTCCACACAATTGAATTAGAGACGCCGTTGATTTTCTATGGGAATTGCAGAAATGACTTCTAAGCCTCAAAATAATGACTTTTTTTCCTAAGGTGGTAGGAATGAAACTCAGTGCGGGCTGGATGGGGTCCCCCCTGGGCACCGCAGACCTAAGCTTGTTTAACTCCTACCTCTTAAAGGGACCGAGAAAAAATGACCTTTTCTGCACTCCAATGTAAGTCAATGGGGCGATTTTTTGGCTATGTGCTAGAAATGAAATTCAGTGCGGATTGGATGACAGGCACCCTAGGCACCCAGGATCGGCTTTAGTTTCACGTGTATCTCTTAAGCCGGCAGAGAAAATCCACCTGATATGCGCTCCACACAATTGAATAGAGACGCCATTGATTTTCTATGGGAATTGCAGAAATGACTTCTAAGCCTCAAAATAATGACTTTTTTTCCTAAGGTGGTAGGAATGAAACTCAGTTTGGGCTGGATGGGGTCCCCCCTGGGCACCGCAGACCTAAGCTTGTTTAACTCCTACCTCTTAAAGGGACCGAGAAAAAATGACCTTTTCTGCACTCCAATGTAAGTCAATGGGGCGATTTTTTGGCTATGTGCTAGAAATGAAATTAAGTGCGGATTGGATGACAGGCACCCTAGGCACCCAGGATCGGCTTTAGTTTCACGTGTATCTCTTAAGCCGGCAGAGAAAATCCACCTGATATGCGCTCCACACAATTGAATAGAGACGCCATTGATTTTCTATGGGAATTGCAGAAATGACTTCTAAGCCTCAAAATAATGACTTTTTTTCCTAAGGTGGTAGGAATGAAACTCAGTGTGGGCTGGATGGGGTCCCCCCTGGGCACCGCAGACCTAAGCTTGTTTAACTCCTACCTCTTAAAGGGACCGAGAAAAAAATGACCTTTTCTGCACTCCAATGTAAGTCAATGGGGCGATTTTTTGGCTATGTGCTAGAAATGAAATTCAGTGCGGATTGGATGACAGGCACCCTAGGCACCCAGGATCGGCTTTAGTTTCACGTGTATCTCTTAAGCCGGCAGAGAAAATCCACCTGATATGCGCTCCACACAATTGAATAGAGACGCCATTGATTTTCTATGGGAATTGCAGAAATGACTTCTAAGCCTCAAAATAATGACTTTTTTTCCTAAGGTGGTAGGAATGAAACTCAGTGTGGGCTGGATGGGGTCCCCCCTGGGCACCGCAGACCTAAGCTTGTTTAACTCCTACCTCTTAAAGGGACCGAGAAAAAATGACCTTTTCTGCACTCCATTGTAAGTCAATGGGGCGATTTTTTGGCTATGTGCTAGAAATGAAATTCAGTGCGGATTGGATGACAGGCACCCTAGGCACCCAGGATCGGCTTTAGTTTCACGTGTATCTCTTAAGGCGGCAGAGAAAATCCACCTGATATGCGCTCCACACAATTGAATAGAGACGCCATTGATTTTCTATGGGAATTGCAGAAATGACTTCTAAGCCTCAAAATAATGACTTTTTTTCCTAAGGTGGTAGGAATGAAACTCAGTGTGGGCTGGATGGGGTCCCCCCTGGGCACCGCAGACCTAAGCTTGTTTAACTCCTACCTCTTAAAGGGACCGAGAAAAAAATGACCTTTTCTGCACTCCAATGTAAGTCAATGGGGCGATTTTTTGGCTATGTGCTAGAAATGAAATTCAGTGCGGATTGGATGACAGGCACCCTAGGCACCCAGGATCGGCTTTAGTTTCACGTGTATCTCTTAAGCCGGCAGAGAAAACCCACCTGATATGCGCTCCACACAATTGAATTAGAGACGCCGTTGATTTTCTATGGGAATTGCAGAAATGACTTCTAAGCCTCAAAATAATGACTTTTTTTCCTAAGGTGGTAGGAATGAAACTCAGTGCGGGCTGGATGGGGTCCCCCCTGGGCACCGCAGACCTAAGCTTGTTTAACTCCTACCTCTTAAAGGGACCGAGAAAAAATGACCTTTTCTGCACTCCAATGTAAGTCAATGGGGCGATTTTTTGGCTATGTGCTAGAAATGAAATTCAGTGCGGATTGGATTACAGGCACCCTAGGCACCCAGGATAGGCTTTAGTTTCACGTGTATCTCTTAAGCCAGCAGAGAAAACCCACCTGATATGCGCTCCACACAATTGAATTAGAGACGCCGTTGATTTTCTATGGGAATTGCAGAAATGACTTTTAAGCCTCAAAATAATGACTTTTTTTTCCTAAGGTGGTAGGAATGAAACTCAGTGCGGGCTGGATGGGGTCCCCCCTGGGCACCGCAGACCTAAGCTTGTTTAACTCCTACCTCTTAAAGGGACCGAGAAAAAATGACCTTTTCTGCACTCCAATGTAAGTCAATAGGGGCGATTTTTTGGCTATGTGCTAGAAATGAAATTCAGTGCGGATTGGATTACAGGCACCCTAGGCACCCAGGATAGGCTTTAGTTTCACGTGTATCTCTTAAGGCGGCAGAGAAAATCCACCTGATATGCGCTCCACACAATTGAATAGAGACGCCAGTTGATTTTCTATGGGAATTGCAGAAATGACTTCTAAGCCTCAAAATAATGACTTTTTTTCCTAAGGTGGTAGGAATGAAACTCAGTGTGGGCTGGATGGGGTCCCCCCTGGGCACCGCAGACCTAAGCTTGTTTAACTCCTACCTCTTAAAGGGACCGAGAAAAAATGACCTTTTCTGCACTCCAATGTAAGTCAATGGGGCGATTTTTTGGCTATGTGCTAGAAATGAAATTCAGTGCGGATTGGATGACAGGCACCCTAGGCACCCAGGATCGGCTTTAGTTTCACGTGTATCTCTTAAGCCGGCAGAGAAAACCCACCTGATATGCGCTCCACACAATTGAATTAGAGACGCCGTTGATTTTCTATGGGAATTGCAGAAATTACTTCTAAGCCTCAAAATAATGACTTTTTTTCCTAAGGTGGTAGGAATGAAACTCAGTGTGGGCTGGATGGGGTCCCCCCTGGGCACCGCAGACCTAAGCTTGTTTAACTCCTACCTCTTAAAGGGACCGAGAAAAAATGACCTTTTCTGCACTCCAATGTAAGTCAATGGGGCGATTTTTTGGCTATGTGCTAGAAATGAAATTCAGTGCGGATTGGATTACAGGCACCCTAGGCACCCAGGATAGGCTTTAGTTTCACGTGTATCTCTTAAGCCAGCAGAGAAAACCCACCTGATATGCGCTCCACACAATTGAATTAGAGACGCCGTTGATTTTCTATGGGAATTGCAGAAATGACTTCTAAGCCTCAAAATAATGACTTTTTTTTCCTAAGGTGGTAGGAATGAAACTCAGTGCGGGCTGGATGGGGTCCCCCCTGGGCACCGCAGACCTAAGCTTGTTTAACTCCTACCTCTTAAAGGGACCGAGAAAAAATGACCTTTTCTGCACTCCAATGTAAGTCAATAGGGCGATTTTTTGGCTATGTGCTAGAAATGAAATTCAGTGCGGATTGGATTACAGGCACCCTAGGCACCCAGGATAGGCTTTAGTTTCACGTGTATCTCTTAAGGCGGCAGAGAAAATCCACCTGATATGCGCTCCACACAATTGAATAGAGACGCCATTGATTTTCTATGGGAATTGCAGAAATGACTTCTAAGCCTCAAAATAATGACTTTTTTTCCTAAGGTGGTAGGAATGAAACTCAGTGTGGGCTGGATGGGGTCCCCCCTGGGCACCGCAGACCTAAGCTTGTTTAACTCCTACCTCTTAAAGGGACCGAGAAAAAATGACCTTTTCTGCACTCCAATGTAAGTCAATGGGGCGATTTTTTGGCTATGTGCTAGAAATGAAATTCAGTGCGGATTGGATGACAGGCACCCTAGGCACCCAGGATCGGCTTTAGTTTCACGTGTATCTCTTAAGGCGGCAGAGAAAATCCACCTGATATGCGCTCCACACAATTGAATAGAGACGCCATTGATTATCTATGGGAATTGCAGAAATGACTTCAAAGCCTCAAAATAATGACTTTTTTTCCTAAGGTGGTAGGAATGAAACTCAGTGTGGGCTGGATGGGGTCCCCCCTGGGCACCGCAGACCTAAGCTTGTTTAACTCCTACCTCTTAAAGGGACCGAGAAAAAATGACATTTTCTGCACTCCAATGTAAGTCAATGGGGCGATTTTTTGGCTATGTGCTAGAAATGAAATTCAGTGCGGATTGGATGACAGGCACCCTAGGCCCCCAGGATCGGCTTTAGTTTCACGTGTATCTCTTAAGCCGGCAGAGAAAATCCAACTGATATGCGCTCCACACAATTGAATAGAGACGCCATTGATTTTCTATGGGAATTGCAGAAATGACTTCTAAGCCTCAAAATAATGACTTTTTTTCCTAAGGTGGTAGGAATGAAACTCAGTGTGGGCTGGATGGGGTCCCCCCTGGGCACCGCAGACCTAAGCTTGTTTAACTCCTACCTCTTAAAGGGACCGAGAAAAAATGACCTTTTCTGCACTCCAATGTAAGTCAATGGGGCGATTTTTTGGCTATGTGCTAGAAATGAAATTCAGTGCGGATTGGATGACAGGCACCCTAGGCACCCAGGATCGGCATTAGTTTCACGTGTATCTCTTAAGCCGGCAGAGAAAACCCACCTGATATGCGCTCCACACAATTGAATTAGAGACGCCGTTGATTTTCTATGGGAATTGCAGAAATGACTTCTAAGCCTCAAAATAATGACTTTTTTTCCTAAGGTGGTAGGAATGAAACTCAGTGCGGGCTGGATGGGGTCCCCCCTGGGCACCGCAGACCTAAGCTTGTTTAACTCCTACCTCTTAAAGGGACCGAGAAAAAATGACCTTTTCTGCACTCCAATGTAAGTCAATGGGGCAATTTTTTGGCTATGTGCTAGAAATGAAATTCAGTGCGGATTGGATGACAGGCACCCTAGGCACCCAGGATCGGCTTTAGTTTCACGTGTATCTCTTAAGCCGGCAGAGAAAACCCACCTGATATGCGCTCCACACAATTGAATTAGAGACGCCGTTGATTTTCTATGGGAATTGCAGAAATGACTTCTAAGCCTCAAAATAATGACTTTTTTTCCTAAGGTGGTAGGAATGAAACTCAGTGCGGGCTGGATGGGGTCCCCCCTGGGCACCGCAGACCTAAGCTTGTTTAACTCCTACCTCTTAAAGGGACCGAGAAAAAATGACATTTTCTGCACTCCAATGAAAGACAATGGGGCGATTTTTTGGCTATGTGCTAGAAATGAAATTCAGTGCGGATTGGATGACAGGCACCCTAGGCACCCAGGATCGGCTTTAGTTTCACGTGTATCTCTTAAGCCGGCAGAGAAAACCCACCTGATATGCGCTCCACACAATTGAATTAGAGACGCCGTTGATTTTCTATGGGAATTGCAGAAATGACTTCTAAGCCTCAAAATAATGACTTTTTTTCCTAAGGTGGTAGGAATGAAACTCAGTGCGGGCTGGATGGGGTCCCCCCTGGGCACCGCAGACCTAAGCTTGTTTAACTCCTACCTCTTAAAGGGACCGAGAAAAAATGACCTTTTCTGCACTCCAATGTAAGTCAATGGGGCGATTTTTTGGCTATGTGCTAGAAATGAAATTCAGTGCGGATTGGATTACAGGCACCCTAGGCACCCAGGATAGGCTTTAGTTTCACGTGTATCTCTTAAGCCAGCAGAGAAAACCCACCTGATATGCGCTCCACACAATTGAATTAGAGACGCCGTTGATTTTCTATGGGAATTGCAGAAATGACTTCTAAGCCTCAAAATAATGACTTTTTTTCCTAAGGTGGTAGGAATGAAACTCAGTGCGGGCTGGATGGGGTCCCCCCTGGGCACCGCAGACCTAAGCTTGTTTAACTCCTACCTCTTAAAGGGACCGAGAAAAAATGACCTTTTCTGCACTCCAATGTAAGTCAATAGGGCGATTTTTTGGCTATGTGCTAGAAATGAAATTCAGTGCGGATTGGATTACAGGCACCCTAGGCACCCAGGATAGGCTTTAGTTTCACGTGTATCTCTTAAGGCGGCAGAGAAAATCCACCTGATATGCGCTCCACACAATTGAATAGAGACGCCATTGATTTTCTATGGGAATTGCAGAAATGACTTCTAAGCCTCAAAATAATGACTTTTTTTCCTAAGGTGGTAGGAATGAAACTCAGTGTGGGCTGGATGGGGTCCCCCCTGGGCACCGCAGACCTAAGCTTGTTTAACTCCTACCTCTTAAAGGGACCGAGAAAAAATGACCTTTTCTGCACTCCAATGTAAGTCAATGGGGCGATTTTTTGGCTATGTGCTAGAAATGAAATTCAGTGCGGATTGGATGACAGGCACCCTAGGCACCCAGGATCGGCTTTAGTTTCACGTGTATCTCTTAAGCCGGCAGAGAAAATCCACCTGATATGCGCTCCACACAATTGAATAGAGACGCCATTGATTTTCTATGGGAATTGCAGAAATGACTTCTAAGCCTCAAAATAATGACTTTTTTTCCTAAGGTGGTAGGAATGAAACTCAGTGTGGGCTGGATGGGGTCCCCCCTGGGCACCGCAGACCTAAGCTTGTTTAACTCCTACCTCTTAAAGGGACCGAGAAAAAATGACCTTTTCTGCACTCCAATGTAAGTCAATGGGGCGATTTTTTGGCTATGTGCTAGAAATGAAATTCAGTGCGGATTGGATGACAGGCACCCTAGGCACCCAGGATCGGCATTAGTTTCACGTGTATCTCTTAAGCCGGCAGAGAAAACCCACCTGATATGCGCTCCACACAATTGAATTAGAGACGCCGTTGATTTTCTATGGGAATTGCAGAAATGACTTCTAAGCCTCAAAATAATGACTTTTTTTCCTAAGGTGGTAGGAATGAAACTCAGTGCGGGCTGGATGGGGTCCCCCCTGGGCACCGCAGACCTAAGCTTGTTTAACTCCTACCTCTTAAAGGGACCGAGAAAAAATGACCTTTTCTGCACTCCAATGTAAGTCAATGGGGCGATTTTTTGGCTATGTGCTAGAAATGAAATTCAGTGCGGATTGGATGACAGGCACCCTAGGCACCCAGGATCGGCTTTAGTTTCACGTGTATCTCTTAAGCCGGCAGAGAAAACCCACCTGATATGCGCTCCACACAATTGAATTAGAGACGCCGTTGATTTTCTATGGGAATTGCAGAAATGACTTCTAAGCCTCAAAATAATGACTTTTTTTCCTAAGGTGGTAGGAATGAAACTCAGTGTGGGCTGGATGGGGTCCCCCCTGGGCACCGCAGACCTAAGCTTGTTTAACTCCTACCTCTTAAAGGGACCGAGAAAAAATGACCTTTTCTGCACTCCAATGTAAGTCAATGGGGCGATTTTTTGGCTATGTGCTAGAAATGAAATTCAGTGCGGATTGGATGACAGGCACCCTAGGCACCCAGGATCGGCTTTAGTTTCACGTGTATCTCTTAAGCCGGCAGAGAAAACCCACCTGATATGCGCTCCACACAATTGAATTAGAGACGCCGTTGATTTTCTATGGGAATTGCAGAAATGACTTCTAAGAAAATCAACGGCGTCTCTATTCAATTGTGTGGAGCGCATATCAGGTGGATTTTCTCTGCCGGCTTAAGAGATACACGTGAAACTAAAGCCGATCCTGGGTGCCTAGGGTGCCTGTCATCCAATCCGCCAACGCCATACTTTGAGAAAGTCGGCGCAGCCGACGAAACTAGTCAGTAGTAGCAGAATGGCTAAGGCAATTTTAATATAGCATCACACTGAACTGAGTAGATAATGTGAAGAGTATGTGAACCATTAGACAGGGAGTAGCAATTGTGACACGGAGAGAATTGGATACTTAGTACCACTCACCCAGTAGTACTCGCTGAAGTGAGCGGTTAGCCCCGCCGTTGTGAGCGGTTAGTACTCCAGCGGCAGCATCTGAATCAGCATCTGCCGTAGCATGCTGTGACTATCAGAGAGCGAGCGATTGCACATTTGCCGTTAGAAGCACAATAGCGCAAGCAGCTTAGTGCCACCTCAGTACCGCCACAGTTAACTGGAGTTAAAATTATAAGTAGCGATACCCATGATAACGGGCACCCAGCCTTGCTGACTACGGGTTGGAATATAGGCTAAGAGCGGACACAGCGGTCCAAGCCTTCCCCCCGTATCTCACAGCCTGGTCCCGCATCCAAAGTGACTGTAAGCGGTATATGTATAACTGGTAGCAGGAGAATCAGCGCTACAGTTACCAAGCCGCTTACATCATTTATAGAATATAGTGACACTCATCTCAAGTGCACTATTTCTGACTCAACAACTATAAGTAATTAAACACAAGACAGTTATGTATCGTGTATCGTGTTTCCAATCCCCTCTGTAAGAGTCACAACGCCTTGCTACTAATTATAACCACATAAAAAAGAGTGGAAAAAATTTTTTCAAAGTGAATGAAAAACAGATTAGTCATGTGTCACTAGCGCATATAGCATAAATCAGCATAACAACTGCAAAGGTCACATACCTCCCAGAGTGTTATAAACCTGAACCTCATAAGTGGTTGTAAGACCCAGTGAAATAATTACTGTTCTGAATTCATTATCTCATCATATACTCAGCAGTGTGTATCTATTTTTACTAGCACTGTATATACACAATAATCACATTTTTCTTCTTTATGTATATTTTATAACAATAATTAAAAGTTAAGTTTTACCTTTTGGGCAAGTAGGGTATCCAGGCCTAGGCTCTAAGTTTCAACTGTTAACCAATACCTCCCTTAAGGTTGGGATCACCTACCCCAATCAGTTACATAGAGAGTCAACCCTCTCATTTTTAGATCCTGTCTCCCACAATAGTGGATAAGTTGTTTCCGATCTAAACAATTAAATACGAATACGTATTATGGCAAGTTTCTTATCAAACATACTATCAACAGAGACCCTCCAAAGTGCTGCCAATCAAGTATTCTCTTTAGCCGATCTCCCCTTGAACAGCATAGATATAAACACAGCGTTCAAGGAGTTACAGAAGACCTACAAGAGCTACATTAGGTCATGGTGGGAGATCAGTAGCCTCCAAACCTACATTGATCAAAAAATCGTATATCGAGGGCTACGCATTAACATTCGTCCACACTCACATCAAGAGGATGCCGAATTCATAAAAGGCTGGCAACAACTAATGACGGCTAATTCTATACGCATGCTAGAATATTTATTAACGCATGAAAGAACAGTCTTCTCAAAACTAACAGTCCAGTTAGAAACACAGCTACAACAAATACAATTTTTCAATACTAACCCAGAGTTCACAAACTTCGAAACAAGGCTACAACGGCACATTGAGATCTTCCAATCAGAGATAAAGGAGCGAAAACATCGTAAATATATCCGTGATAAAAGAGACTTCGAAACAGGAGAAGTTTACAAAGAGATCACTAACACGAATAGACATCAATACTCAGAATACTCGGAATCAGACTATTCCGGTACAGAAGACCCAACATTTTCAGACGGTGGTGGATACCAACGACAGAGAGCGAGGGACTTTTATCCTAAAAAACAAACACGAAAATCAAAGAACAAAAGACAACAAACACAACGTCAAGTCACAAATCAAGGATGGACCCCAAACCAAACATCACAGCACCAGCATCAAGCACCCCAATACCAAAGATCACAAGAAATGGCAATGACACAAATTGGCAACCTTGTACCATCATCTTCATGTGGTACATCTTCCTTACCTTCTGCACATCCCAACACTACGACAAACAATGCACCAACCACAACACTTGGGCAAGCACAACAACAACAAATGAATTACGCCCCACTTACTATTCAACCACCAATCACAAGTCATTTTTTAGGCCCGGCTCAACTCAGAGATCGCAGCCAATGGGCATACAAAAATCCCCGATACAATTGAATGAAAAACCACAAATTCTGAACCTGTCTTCTGTTACACTTACAGATGTGGAAATTAAAATACTGGAAAAAGGTTTGTCCTATACACCTACCCCCCGTTTTGACAAATTTACATGGATAAAGGATATCCATCTTTTTGCTAGGAAACTAGCTCTTCACAAATTTTATAAAAACAGGCAAGCTAATCCGTCTAATCTATCAATAAGAGAAAGAGAAGCAATTGAAGCTCTGTTTGATCTCCAAACTGAAAATGAGACAGGAATACATGAATTCTCAGCACCAGTCACAAATTTACGACCCAAATCTCTATTCACACCATCATTGGTGACATTTCATAATATAGATAAGTTTGTGAACCTAGTCTGCAATGATATACAAAAAACTGAGACAAAAATTTCCAAAGGTGCTATGAACTTAACCCATCAAGAAAACAAAGCATTAAAAGATCTTACTCAAAATCAACTAATTGAAATAAAACCCTCGGATAAGGGAGGGAATTTGGTAATCATGGAAAAAGATGACTACAGACAAATGTGCCTACGTCTATTACAAGATGAAAATACATATAAAATATTGCAAGGTGACCCCTCAAAGGAATACCTGAGTGAACTGAAGCAACTACTGACTGGAGCAAAAGACCAAAAATTATTGTCAGATCTCGAATTTAAAGCCCTTTACAATCCTACCCCTACGTTGGCCACCTTCTATGCCCTTCCGAAAGTTCACAAGCAAAGGGTACCTATGCCTGGACGACCGATTGTCTCCGGCAATGGCTGCCTTACCGAAGGCATAAGTAAATATGTGGATCAAGTACTAGCATCATTTGTCGAAACACTACCATCATACCTCAAAGATACCACGGCCACAGTCAAAAAATTACAAGAAACATCAGTAATTCCTGGAGTAATGCTTGCTAGCCTAGATGTAGAAGCCCTTTATACCAGTATTAAACATGAGCATGGCTTACATGCTGTAGAATACTTTTTATCAAGTAGAGGTAATACGTTCATACCTCACAACAAGCTGGTATTAAAACTACTCAACTTTCTCCTATCTCATAACTACTTTATTTTTGATAAAAAATTCTACCTTCAGAAGACTGGGACTGCAATGGGTACTAGTTGTGCTCCCACCTATGCCAATCTCTATCTCGGCTGGTGGGAAGCCACCCAGGTATTCAATGAAAACTACCAACAATACACTGACCATGTACTCTTCTGGGGGCGCTACATCGATGACGTCCTAATACTGTGGGACGGAGATGTAGCGCTCTTTAACGAATTCGTAGGGTACCTCAATTCCAACACTATAGGACTCACGTTAACAAGCGAGATTCATTCTAATCAAATTAACTTTTTGGACCTTACGATCTCAATTGAAGACAATGGTGACCTTTCGACGAAAATTTACCGTAAAACCACAGCCACAAATAATTTCTTACAGTGGAAAAGCTTCCACCCTACCCCTCTTAAAAAAGGAATTCCAGTCGGACAATATCTCAGGGCGAGGAGAAATTGCTCTACAGAAGAGGCATTTCTTAATGAATGCGAGGTACTATATCGAAGATTTATCAATAGAGGATACCCCAAAAAGGTTCTTCATAGGGCTTTTTATCGAGCAAGAACTACTGACCGCAATACTTTACTCAATAAAAACACATACACGACCCCAACATCTAAGGTCATCAGATGTATAGGCACTTTTGATTCAGCACATCACAAAATGAAACAAATCATACAACAATACTGGCCAGTATTACAAGCAGATCCTGACTTGAAGGAAGTTCTCTCAGACACCCCAAGTATTACATATAGAAGGGGAAGAAACCTAAAAGACCACCTGGTACACAGTCATTTTTCCAACACGACTGAAGATAATTCATCAACCACATGGCTCAAATCTGATATAAAAGGCTCCTACCCATGTGGCTCATGTGTCCATTGTAAACATGTACCGAAAATGAAGACTTTTACCAACCCAATAGACCAGAAAATTTATACCATAAGACAATTCATTAACTGCCAGACTAGAGGCATAGTATACGCAGCCAAATGTCCCTGTGACTTGCTTTATGTCGGGAAAACAATTCAGCCTTTTTAAAAATCGCATCAGCTCCCATCTAAGCAATATCAAAACAAAAACGGAAACCAGCGTAGCACGCCATATTAACGATTTTCATAATGGAAACCCCAAAGGACTAGTGTTCTGGGGTATCGAAGCAATACGCCTTGGACCTAGAAAAGGAGATTTAGACCTGAAACTCTTACAGGCAGAAGCTAGGTGGATACATCGCCTACAAACACTTTCCCCGCAAGGGTTAAACGAGGGTTTTACCTTTACTCCATTTCTTTAATTTAGGTACATGTAAACGATCTGTGTATATATCTGCTTTTTAGATCCTAAATTTGCACCCTAACAACCCTCCTACATACAAACAAAAAATTGTTCAAAATGGCCATTCCCACGTGAATCATGAAAACCAATAATAAAAATACATAATAAATTCATAACCAATAATAGATACATACTTACCAAACGTTCAGCGATGAACACTCGGGTTGCCTTGCCCGTAGGGATTAAAATATCATGGCCATCTGGAAATGAAGAGATAAGTCAAGAATCAGTCCAGATAACAAATATTCGCAATTATTGTAATAACGATTATAATAATTATAGCATAATAATATTGCATAAATAACGTAAAAACTATAGCACACTTCATTGCACACAAATTCATTTATTACACCCGCACTATAAAATCCATATTCCATAATTGGAGCAGCAGATCAACATGGAGCATTTCTACTGAACAAATAAATATAAACATCGCATGTTTTTGAGTCCTAATATACAACTAATATGCATAATAATACTTGGTAATAGCGATAATAATTACAGCATAACAATATAGCATAAATAATGCAAAAATCACAGCATACTTTATTGTATACAAATTCATTTATTACACCCACACTATAAAATCCATATCTCCAGAATCGGAGGAGTAAATTAACATTAAGCATCATTGAACAAATAAATATAAACATCGTATGGATCTGAGTCTTAATGTACAACTAATATGCATAATAACACTTGATTTACTCTTCAGCGCTTTTAGCGCTCATATAAGCACAAGAAAGTATAATGGAAGTCTAAGTCCCATCGCATGCGCACTTAAGAGCAAACATCCACATGAAATCTAAGTCCTAACGCATGCGCTTTGAAGTGTAAACATCGTAGGCGTGGTTTGGATAATCACCCGCGAAATTTAAATCCGTGGACTGCCCCTGACATCTTGAATCACCATATTGCGTTAATGAACTACTCCCCTTAAGACCGCGATTGGTCACTCTGTTTAGGATCACGGGCGGCTTCAATGGAGCATCTATATAACCTCCACTTTAGCCCCGCCCGCCAACGCCATACTTTGAGAAAGTCGGCGCAGCCGACGAAACTAGTCAGTAGTAGCAGAATGGCTAAGGCAATTTTAATATAGCATCACACTGAACTGAGTAGATAATGTGAAGAGTATGTGAACCATTAGACAGGGAGTAGCAATTGTGACACGGAGAGAATTGGATACTTAGTACCACTCACCCAGTAGTACTCGCTGAAGTGAGCGGTTAGCCCCGCCGTTGTGAGCGGTTAGTACTCCAGCGGCAGCATCTGAATCAGCATCTGCCGTAGCATGCTGTGACTATCAGAGAGCGAGCGATTGCACATTCGCCGTTAGAAGCACAATAGCGCAAGCAGCTTAGTGCCACCTCAGTACCGCCACAGTTAACTGGAGTTAAAATTATAAGTAGCGATACCCATGATAACGGGCACCCAGCCTTGCTGACTACGGGTTGGAATATAGGCTAAGAGCGGACACAGCGGTCCAAGCCTTCCCCCCGTATCTCACAGCCTGGTCCCGCATCCAAAGTGACTGTAAGCGGTATATGTATAACTGGTAGCAGGAGAATCAGCGCTACAGTTACCAAGCCGCTTACATCATTTATAGAATATAGTGACACTCATCTCAAGTGCACTATTTCTGACTCAACAACTATAAGTAATTAAACACAAGACAGTTATGTATCGTGTATCGTGTTTCCAATCCCCTCCGTAAGAGTCACAACGCCTTGCTACTAATTATAACCACATAAAAAAGAGTGGAAAAATTTTTTTCAAAGTGAATGAAAAACAGATCAGTCATGTGTCACTAGCGCATATAGCATAAATCAGCATAACAACTGCAAAGGTCACATACCTCCCAGAGTGTTATAAACCTGAACCTCATAAGTGGTTGTAAGACCCAGTGAAATAATTACTGTTCTGAATTCATTATCTCATCATATACTCAGCAGTGTGTATCTATTTTTACTAGCACTGTATATACACAATAATCACATTTTTCTTCTTTATGTATATTTTATAACAATAATTAAAAGTTAAGTTTTACCTTTTGGGCAAGTAGGGTATCCAGGCCTAGGCTCTAAGTTTCAACTGAATTTCATTTCTAGCACATATCCAAAAAATCGCCCCATTGACTTACATTGGAGTGCAGAAAAGGTCATTTTTTCTCGGTCCCTTTAAGAGGTAGGAGTTAAACAAGCTTAGGTCTGCGGTGCCCAGGGGGGACCCCATCCAGCCCGCACTGAGTTTCATTCCTACCACCTTAGGAAAAAAAGTCATTATTTTGAGGCTTAGAAGTCATTTCTGCAATTCCCATAGAAAATCAACGGCGTCTCTAATTCAATTGTGTGGAGCGCATATCAGGTGGGTTTTCTCTGCCGGCTTAAGAGATACACGTGAAACTAAAGCCGATCCTGGGTGCCTAGGGTGCCTGTCATCCAATCCGCACTGAATTTCATTTCTAGCACATAGCCAAAAAATCGCCCCCTTGACTTACATTGGAGTGCAGAAAAGGTCATTTTCTCTCGGTCCCTTTAAGAGGTAGGAGTTAAACAAGCTTAGGTCTGCGGTGCCCAGGGGGGACCCCATCCAGCCCGCACTGAGTTTCATTCCTACCACCTTAGGAAAAAAAGTCATTATTTTGAGGCTTAGAAGTCATTTCTGCAATTCTCATAGAAAATCAACGGCGTCTCTAATTCAATTGTGTGGAGCGCATATCAGGTGGGTTTTCTCTGCCGGCTTAAGAGATACACGTGAAACTAAAGCCGATCCTGGGTGCCTAGGGTGCCTGTCATCCAATCCGCACTGAATTTCATTTCTAGCACATAGCCAAAAAATCGCCCCATTGACTTACATTGGAGTGCAGAAAATGTCATTTTTTCTCGGTCCCTTTAAGAGGTAGGAGTTAAACAAGCTTAGGTCTGCGGTGCCCAGGGGGGACCCCATCCAGCCCGCACTGAGTTTCATTCCTACCACCTTAGGAAAAAAAGTCATTATTTTGAGGCTTAGAAGTCATTTCTGCAATTCCCATAGAAAATCAACGGCGGGAGGCGGGGCTTGGCGCTCTGATGATCCGCAGCGGGTGAGCGGAGCTCCGTCAATGGCCTCAGCTACCGGAGGACACAGAGCCAGCATGTCGGACAGTAAGAAGTCCGACAAGAAGAGTAAGGGAAAGGAGACATCAGGGATGAATCTGAGCGCGGCCGCTGGAAGATCGGAGCGGCAGGAGGGAGACCTGATGGAAAAGACCGGCCGCAGCTCCGAGCATGCAGCTGCGGCGGCCATCTTGGATTCCCCGAGGCAGAGTGCAGAGACCGGGCGGCGAGCAGAGAAGGACCCGGCTGCAATGAAGAAGACGGAGACTGTGAGTAGGGATCCCGCAGTGCCCCGTAAGACCCCAGATTCAATTGCAGCAGTGCAGGGGATCCCTGATAACTGGTCTGCAAAGGCTGCTTTAAGTGCAGGGGCGGCGGCCATCTTGGATGGGGCAGGAGGGAGAGAGGCACAAATTATTAATGAGGATGTGACTGCATTAGCCCAAAAAAGTTATATATCTATAAAGTGGGATCCACAAATGCCCAGGCAGCCATCCAAGTATAATATAAGCCCTGCTAATGATAATGAAATGCCAGGGAAGTCGGCCCCATTGAAAAGAGTACAGTCGGCCATATTGGAGGAAGCTAATAAAAAAGAGCCATATAAGGTCATTGTGTCTGCCACTGAGTCTCCTGCTCTATTAGCCATGCAGACTAATGTGAGCAATCAAGAGGAGACTGAAAATATGGAAGTGACCCGACCTAGAAATGTAATTAGTAATATGGGGCAAGATTCCTCCGTCTCACACAAACCTGCGCAATATAAGAGAGGTTCACAGGATTCTGATGTTTCGGAAGGGTATTTAACCCCGAATGAGTCAGATGAGGAAATTCTTCCGCCAATTAAGAGGAAGCTTTTGAAAACGCCAAATAAATTGGATTTGAATAAGTCGTTTTATGCGCATGATATGTCTTCCTCTGATGAATCTTCGGCTTCTTCTGCAAACTCAATAGTACTTAACCCCACGCCAAATATGCCTATGAAATCAGCAGCTTCGGAAAATGCTCTAAAGGCACTACAGGGGCATCCTGAATTACAGGCGCTGTTGTCACTAATCCCTTCTAAGCAGGACCTGACTAATTTGGGGAAAGAACTCAAGGCATCGTGGCAAAGGGATCTTGGCGTAGTGCACGACAAAGTTAAGACCTTGGAAAAGAAAGCTGTGGGTCTCGAGAAGGTCCAATTGAAACATGACGACAAAATAAGAGAATTGTCATTTGTGACGGAATCATTGAAAATTTCCCAAAAGATGATAACCCTCAGGCTTGATGACGTTGAAAATAGGAGTCGTCGCAACAATGTAAGGATTAGAGGGTTACCAGAGGAAGTCAAGACAGCGGAACTATATGGAGCTGTTACCTCACTTTTTAATAAGATCTTGGGAAGACCTCTTGACGCCCATATTGAGTTGGATAGAGTGCATAGAGCTCTAAAACCAAAGGGAAAAGATTCAAGGAGACCCAGAGACACTATATGTAGAGTGCACTATTATACGCTTAAAGAAGACATCATGAGGAAGGCGAGGGAAATCCATAACATTGATTTCAATGGTGCTAGGATCCAGCTTTTTACAGACCTGTCACTACTGACCCTGAGACAGAGAGCTACTCTCAGACCACTCACGCAAAAACTGCAGGAGCTCAATATCCAGTACAAGTGGGGGTTTCCATTCTCTTTGTCCGTGAGGTACGGTGGAAATACGCTTCTTCTGAGAGAACCCAAGGATCTACTAAACTTCCTGAAAGCGCTAAATCTTCAGAATTTATATCTACATGAATGGTGTGATCTACATGAGACCATGATCCTGCCGCCTCCCAGCTATGTCTCGAGACCAAGACCTGAAGAAACAGAGGACGTCAGGAGTTCGGACCAGCCACCCCAACCGCAAAGAGAGAGGGAGAAGAAGACGCAGAGGAACCAACAGCCAAGGCCGCGCTGAAGACCAGGATGTGACGCTGTCTTCTGAATAAGTTGTCGGTGATATGTTATTTGTGTAATGCATATTTCTCTCCTTGAGTAGCAATACTGTTAGATAGTTCTATCTAGTTAGTTATTTGTCAAAATAAGGCCGTTGATTTTCTATGGGAATTGCAGAAATGACTTCTAAGCCTCAAAATAATGACTTTTTTTCCTAAGGTGGTAGGAATGAAACTCAGTGTGGGCTGGATGGGGTCCCCCCTGGGCACCGCAGACCTAAGCTTGTTTAACTCCTACCTCTTAACGGGACCGAGAAAAAATGACCTTTTCTGCACTCCAATGTAAGTCAATGGGGCGATTTTTTGGCTATGTGCTAGAAATGAAATTCAGTGCGGATTGGATGACAGGCACCCTAGGCACCCAGGATCGGCATTAGTTTCACATGTATCTCTTAAGCCGGCAGAGAAAACCCACCTGATATGCGCTCCACACAATTGAATTAGAGACGCCGTTGATTTTCTATGGGAATTGCAGAAATGACTTCTAAGCCTCAAAATAATGACTTTTTTTCCTAAGGTGGTAGGAATGAAACTCAGTGCGGGCTGGATGGGGTCCCCCCTGGGCACCGCAGACCTAAGCTTGTTTAACTCCTACCTCTTAAAGGGACCGAGAAAAAATGACCTTTTCTGCACTCCAATGTAAGTCAATGGGGCGATTTTTTGGCTATGTGCTAGAAATGAAATTCAGTGCGGATTGGATGACAGGCACCCTAGGCACCCAGGATCGGCTTTAGTTTCACGTGTATCTCTTAAGCCGGCAGAGAAAACCCACCTGATATGCGCTCCACACAATTGAATTAGAGACGCCGTTGATTTTCTATGGGAATTGCAGAAATGACTTCTAAGCCTCAAAATAATGACTTTTTTTCCTAAGGTGGTAGGAATGAAACTCAGTGCGGGCTGGATGGGGTCCCCCCTGGGCACCGCAGACCTAAGCTTGTTTAACTCCTACCTCTTAAAGGGACCGAGAAAAAATGACATTTTCTGCACTCCAATGTAAGTCAATGGGGCGATTTTTTGGCTATGTGCTAGAAATGAAATTCAGTGCGGATTGGATGACAGGCACCCTAGGCACCCAGGATCGGCTTTAGTTTCACGTGTATCTCTTAAGCCGGCAGAGAAAATCCACCTGATATGCGCTCCACACAATTGAATAGAGACGCCATTGATTTTCTATGGGAATTGCAGAAATGACTTCTAAGCCTCAAAATAATGACTTTTTTTCCTAAGGTGGTAGGAATGAAACTCAGTGTGGACTGGATGGGGTCCCCCCTGGGCACCGCAGACCTAAGCTTGTTTAACTCCTACCTCTTAAAGGGACCGAGAAAAAATGACCTTTTCTGCACTCCAATGTAAGTCAATGGGGCGATTTTTTGGCTATGTGCTAGAAATGAAATTCAGTGCGGATTGGATGACAGGCACCCTAGGCACCCAGGATCGGCTTTAGTTTCACGTGTATCTCTTAAGCCGGCAGAGAAAACCCACCTGATATGCGCTCCACACAATTGAATTAGAGACGCCGTTGATTTTCTATGGGAATTGCAGAAATGACTTCTAAGCCTCAAAATAATGACTTTTTTTCCTAAGGTGGTAGGAATGAAACTCAGTGCGGGCTGGATGGGGTCCCCCCTGGGCACCGCAGACCTAAGCTTGTTTAACTCCTACCTCTTAAAGGGACCGAGAAAAAATGACCTTTTCTGCACTCCAATGTAAGTCAATGGGGCGATTTTTTGGCTATGTGCTAGAAATGAAATTCAGTGCGGATTGGATAACAGGCACCCTAGGCACCCAGGATCGGCATTAATTTCACGTGTATCTCTTAAGCCGGCAGAGAAAACCCACCTGATATGCGCTCCACACAATTGAATTAGAGACGCCGTTGATTTTCTATGGGAATTGCAGAAATGACTTCTAAGCCTCAAAATAATGACTTTTTTTCCTAAGGTGGTAGGAATGAAACTCAGTGTGGGCTGGATGGGGTCCCCCCTGGGCACCGCAGACCTAAGCTTGTTTAACTCCTACCTCTTAAAGGGACCGAGAAAAAATGACCTTTTCTGCACTCCAATGTAAGTCAATGGGGCGATTTTTTGGCTATGTGCTAGAAATGAAATTCAGTGCGGATTGGATGACAGGCACCCTAGGCACCCAGGATCGGCATTAGTTTCACGTGTATCTCTTAAGCCGGCAGAGAAAACCCACCTGATATGCGCTCCACACAATTGAATTAGAGACGCCGTTGATTTTCTAACAAATTTTATTTTTTATTAAAGAAATATATGGTTAACAAAAAGCTCAATAATAAAGCAATGTAGAAAGCTGTATAAACATATTAAAGGTGAATTAATTGGGAAAACAAAATAAAAAAAAAGGGTACGGGGGAAAAAGAAGCATATGTTAGTTGAACAAAACAAATATATCTATTGCTATTTTAAATTGTAATATCTCAGTCAAGGGGAAGCTCATATCATAAGTCCCGGAGTAATTCCAGGAAATATCCTTTAGTTACTCTCTAACTATCCCCTAGAGTGATCTTACACGTGACGAAAGTAGAAGCCATCTTCTAATGGGAGAGGGTAAAGCGTGAACCAAAAAGAGGGATAAGGGTAAGGGATAGGAATTGCGGTTGTGTTCTCATAAGGCTAATAACCCAATATAATTATTTCCTTATTATAGTTAGCATATTATAATAGATAATAGACAGGACATACCTTTATAAATTGTCGTTGGCAACACAGAGACGTAGATTGAATCAAAAAATCGACGATCAATAACCTCCAAGATGTATGACATCAATTAATTAATATTGACGTTCCTCTATATGATGTGTGTGGACGGACACTACTATGTATTATCATACTTTTAAGTCCAATTATGTTGAGTAATTAGTGGGGAGTGAACTCATTAAACAATTAAATTGTTCTGATTCTTTAAATTTTCCCCAAGCATTCCATCTATCCTGGAATTTCTTCCCAGTATCTAAATCTTCTGACACTAATTCTTCCAACCTATGGATCATATTCACTTCATCGACCCACTCAGAAATTTGAGGAGCTGAGGTGGATCTCCACTTCCTTGCGATTATCGCTCTGGCAGCCGTCAGGAGAAAGCCCACCAATGAATTCTTTACCTTACCTATTTGTCCTGAGATCATTGATAACAGGACCTGTTTGGGCCGATTGTCTATGTGAATATCTACAATATTGTTTATGACCGCAATCACATCTGACCAAAATTTTTTAACTATAGGACAATCCCACCATATGTGTAGCATAGTGCCTCTGCCCCCACCACATCTCCAACAGAGATCACTACGACTTGGATACATTAAAGTTAATTTAGCAGGTACAAGGTACCATCTAGCCAAAATTTTGAAGTTCCTCTCTTGTATTTTGCAAGAGATGGAAGTCTTGTGTGTCATATGTAAGGCCATAGAAACCTCTTCGGGTGTGAAAGAATTCTCTAATTCCCTTTCCCAACCTGAGAGGTATTCTGGGCGACACTCCTCGTCGCCAGATATCAATAATTTATAAATCAATGACACTGTCTTAGACGTGGCGGACGCGGAGACACATAGCTCTTCAAATGGCAATAAATTCCTCATCAGTCTAAGGGTATTTTTCTGTCTCTCCACAAAGGATTCCAATTGTAGGTATTGAAATTGTACTGTTTCTGATGGGAGGGCTTCCCTAGCCTCTTTAAAAGGGAGATCATTGATCTGTTTAACCCCATTTTTAGAGAGAAGTGAGTGAAATGTAATGTTTTCTTCAGTAGGTATACCTAAGAAGGAGCTTTTGTGTAAGGCTGGGAGGAATCTCAAATTTCTGCCTAACGGTATAAGGGGACCATCTGGATTAAATTGTTCTGACCCCATGTGTTTGGGAGAATTAATTAATGATGCAATGGAGGCACTAAGTGGTGACAAATATATAGATTTTATATCTTTTAGAATATCTTTAGGGGTCCATAGAATAGCTGCTGGTTCAAAATTTGTGATAGATGCTTCTAATTTTATCCATAATTTATCATTTCTATGTTTGAATGCATCAAGTACCCTGTTTAGAATGGCTGCTTGGTAATATGCCTTACAACTAGGTAGGGATAAACCTCCCTCTAATTTGGGTCTGATTAGTATCTTGGTGGCTATGCGAGCTGGTTTTTGGGCCCAAACAAATTTAGTAAAGGTCGAGTTCATCCTGGATAGGTAGGGCTGTTTTAAAGTTGCCGGTACCGCTTGAAATAGGTACAGCAAACGTGGTAGCACATTCATTTTAAGGATATTAATCCTACCTATCCAGGAAAACTCCTTCCCCTCCCATCTTGCAAAATCACTTTTTATCTTTTTCATTAAGGGGTCAAAGTTTTCTTTTATTATAATTTCTGGGGAAGTCGCTATTTTTGTCCCTAAATAGCTAAGTGCTTTCATTCTCCAATTAAACGGGAAATTTTCCATTAAATTTTTCCTTTCCCCCTCTGATAACGCAATAGTAAGCGCTTCGCATTTATTCAGATTGAGTTTATAATTACTTTGGAGCGAAAATTCCTCAATAGCAGCTAATAGGGAGGGTAAAGATGTATGTGGTTGAGTGATAAATAGGAGTAGGTCATCTGCATAGGCCGAACAGACATGGTGTCTTTTCCCTAACCTGATACCTTTAATATCCGGATTATTCCTGATCGAATTTAATAAATGTTCCATGCATAACACATAGAGCATTGGAGAAAGTGGGCAACCCTGACGTGTTCCATTTCTAATGTGTACTGGACGAGACAAAGTACCATTAACTTTTATTTTAGCGGTGGGATTGTTATAAAGTGCCATAATTTTTGTGATCAAATTTGGGCCTAATCCAATTTGTTTTAACGTGAGCTCCAGAAACCTCCAGTCGACCCGGTCAAAGGCCTTTTCGGCATCAAGAGCAAGAAGGACTGTGCCGAGTTTGGCATTGTGTGAGTAACTAGCAAGAGCAAAAGCCCTAAGCGTATTGTCTCTTGCTTCCCTATTTGGTATAAATCCGACCTGATCCGGATCGACTAAAGGTCCCAAGAGCCCAGTGAGTCTATTTGCAATGGTTTTTGAATAGATTTTTGTGTCCACATTTAATAAAGAAATTGGCCTGTAACTGTTACAAGAGTTGGTGTCCTTGCCTTCTTTTGGAATTACAGTGATAAATGCTTCTAGGGATGATGGCAGGAATTTACGTGTTTCGGAGATGGAATTAAACACTTTTAAAAGGTACGGGGATATGACGTTTGAAAATAATTTATAAAACTTTGCCGTAAATCCATCTGGGCCCGGAGATTTGCCATTGGATAGATTTTTGACAACCTCTTTGATCTCCTCCAATGTAAAATCTTTGTCTAGCTCATTACTCTCCTCCATAGATATCTCTGGAAGTTTAGTTTTATTAATGTACTCTATCATAGTATCAGGCGTATCTGCTAAGTCTGAAGCTCTATTGTCCTTTGGAAGACAATATAACTTGTCATAGAAGTTTTTAAATGTATCAGAGATTTCTTCAGTTTTGTACGTGATTACTCCCTTTGTGTTTCTAATCGAAGATATAGTGTTTGAGTTTCGCTTATTTTTAAGGGCGTTAGCTAGAAATCTACTGGGCCTATTACTCCAGATATAAAAACTCTTGCCACATATTTGTACCGTTCTTCTATATTGCCCATGAATTAAATCCTTTATTTTACTTCTAGTCTCATTCAATTCCAATAACGCCTCGGGCGACAGAGATTTTTTATGAGCCGACTCTAATTTATTCAATTTGGATAGAAGAACATTCAATTCTTTCGCTTTATCCTTCTTGAGCCTTGCCCCGTGTGCTATCAAGATACCCCTTGCGGAGGCCTTAAATGCCTCCCATTTAAAGACATCCGCAGTAGGGTCTTTTTTGTGGGCTTGTTCGAAAATCTCAAAGGAGTTTCTGAGATCAGCTACACAAGCAACGTCATCTAATAGGGATTCATTTAGTCTCCATATCACAGCAGGTTTCTTTTTAGGCAGAAACGACAAGGTAGTGTGGACTGGTGCGTGATCAGATAAGACTATATTACCAATAATGGCATCTTTAAGGGAGCCCAAAATTGAATGCGAGGTAAAAATATAGTCCAATCTAGTATAAGAATTGGTTGGTACAGAATAAAACGTGTAATCCCTTGCCGTCGGATTCGAAATTCTCCAAGAGTCATACAGTTTAAGATCTCTCAGGGATTTTTTAATTCTTTTGATTTCTCTAAGGGCCGTTTTCGTTTTACCCGAGGATGTATCAACCCAGGGATTCATCGGAATATTAAAATCTCCCCCAAGTATTATCTGACCCTTTGCGAATGTTTGCAGCGTACCGAGTGTCTCTGTAATAAAGTTGGCCTGATTTTGGTTCGGGGCATATATATTTGCCAGAGTCAATGTCTCTTCAGCAATTAAACAATTAATAAAGATGTACCTGGCTTCACTGTCTATTTTTGCGTCCAAAAATTTGTAAGGGAGAGTTTTATGGATGCCTATAGAGACACCCTTGGTCTTTTTATCGGGAGAAGCTGCATGATACCATGTTGTAAAATATCTGTTTTTCCCTAAATCAGGGGTTTTATCTATTTTAAAGTGTGTTTCTTGAAGCATGACTATGTGTGACTTTCTCTTGTGTAGTGAATATAAGACATTAGAACGTTTTTCGGGAGTATTAAACCCGTTGACGTTTAATGTGGTTATTGTAATGTCTGTCATCGTGATCGTGAGTGTATACAGACGTCAATATCAGTGATGTGTTCTTTACTTTGGTCCTTCAGGAACGTACTCTGTGTTGCCAAGGACTTTCGTGACCACAACCGCAGGTGAATTGAGAAGGGAGGAAGAACTAAATAAAAATGGAAAAAGGGAAAGAAAAAAAAATAGATTGAGTACTTAACAAGATATACAATCGAATCAATCTGATGAATTAAACAAAAAATCTAAACTAACAAAAAAAGCGTGAACTAAACGCGGGGGTCAATTTGTGACAATTTGTCACCAAGTCTTGGTAAGCAAGACAAACTATGGGGTCGGTGAGTTGACGCTCTGATGGGCCTAAAAGAAATCGTGAGTGTCCAGGCCTATATGACATCAAATGACAATTTTGGAGGAATTAAAAATATGGTGTAATGAGGATATCCCATAAAACATCCTCAAAATAACCTTGTTAGGGAATTATTTATTCAAATGAATACTCCTATATTGCTCAAAACCCATACGAATTTCGGGTTTTGAAGTATTTAAACTAACCAAAAACAAATTCTTGTAGTAAGCTCAAGAGAAAAATCTAACACATTCGCCAGACTAGAAAGAAACATTTTAACGAAGTCTATCCAAGTATCTACGTATGGTCCTTACGACTAAGAATTTTGACAAATAACTAACTAGATAGAACTATCTAACAGTATTGCTACTCAAGGAGAGAAATATGCATTACACAAATAACATATCACCGACAACTTATTCAGAAGACAGCGTCACATCCTGGTCTTCAGCGCGGCCTTGGCTGTTGGTTCCTCTGCGTCTTCTTCTCCCTCTCTCTTTGCGGTTGGGGTGGCTGGTCCGAACTCCTGACGTCCTCTGTTTCTTCAGGTCTTGGTCTCGAGACATAGCTGGGAGGCGGCAGGATCATGGTCTCATGTAGATCACACCATTCATGTAGATATAAATTCTGAAGATTTAGCGCTTTCAGGAAGTTTAGTAGATCCTTGGGTTCTCTCAGAAGAAGCGTATTTCCACCGTACCTCACGGACAAAGAGAATGGAAACCCCCACTTGTACTGGATATTGAGCTCCTGCAGTTTTTGCGTGAGTGGTCTGAGAGTAGCTCTCTGTCTCAGGGTCAGTAGTGACAGGTCTGTAAAAAGCTGGATCCTAGCACCATTGAAATCAATGTTATGGATTTCCCTCGCCTTCCTCATGATGTCTTCTTTAAGCGTATAATAGTGCACTCTACATATAGTGTCTCTGGGTCTCCTTGAATCTTTTCCCTTTGGTTTTAGAGCTCTATGCACTCTATCCAACTCAATATGGGCGTCAAGAGATCTTATTAAAAAGTGAGGTAACAGCTCCATATAGTTCCGCTGTCTTGACTTCCTCTGGTAACCCTCTAATCCTTACATTGTTGCGACGACTCCTATTTTCAACGTCATCAAGCCTGAGGGTTATCATCTTTTGGGAAATTTTCAATGATTCCGTCACAAATGACAATTCTCTTATTTTGTCGTCATGTTTCAATTGGACCTTCTCGAGACCCACAGCTTTCTTTTCCAAGGTCTTAACTTTGTCGTGCACTACGCCAAGATCCCTTTGCCACGATGCCTTGAGTTCTTTCCCCAAATTAGTCAGGTCCTGCTTAGAAGGGATTAGTGACAACAGCGCCTGTAATTCAGGATGCCCCTGTAGTGCCTTTAGAGCATTTTCCGAAGCTGCTGATTTCATAGGCATATTTGGCGTGGGGTTAAGTACTATTGAGTTTGCAGAAGAAGCCGAAGATTCATCAGAGGAAGACATATCATGCGCATAAAACGACTTATTCAAATCCAATTTATTTGGCGTTTTCAAAAGCTTCCTCTTAATTGGCGGAAGAATTTCCTCATCTGACTCATTCGGGGTTAAATACCCTTCCGAAACATCAGAATCCTGTGAACCTCTCTTATATTGCGCAGGTTTGTGTGAGACGGAGGAATCTTGCCCCATATTACTAATTACATTTCTAGGTCGGGTCACTTCCATATTTTCAGTCTCCTCTTGATTGCTCACATTAGTCTGCATGGCTAATAGAGCAGGAGACTCAGTGGCAGACACAATGACCTTATATGGCTCTTTTTTATTAGCTTCCTCCAATATGGCCGACTGTACTCTTTTCAATGGGGCCGACTTCCCTGGCATTTCATTATCATTAGCAGGGCTTATATTATACTTGGATGGCTGCCTGGGCATTTGTGGATCCCACTTTATAGATATATAACTTTTTTGGGCTAATGCAGTCACATCCTCATTAATAATTTGTGCCTCTCTCCCTCCTGCCCCATCCAAGATGGCCGCCGCCCCTGCACTTAAAGCAGCCTTTGCAGACCAGTTATCAGGGATCCCCTGCACTGCTGCAATTGAATCTGGGGTCTTACGGGGCACTGCGGGATCCCTACTCACAGTCTCCGTCTTCTTCATTGCAGCCGGGTCCTTCTCTGCTCGCCGCCCGGTCTCTGCACTCTGCCTCGGGGAATCCAAGATGGCCGCCGCAGCTGCATGCTCGGAGCTGCGGCCGGTCTTTTCCATCAGGTCTCCCTCCTGCCGCTCCGATCTTCCAGCGGCCGCGCTCAGATTCATCCCTGATGTCTCCTTTCCCTTACTCTTCTTGTCGGACTTCTTACTGTCCGACATGCTGGCTCTGTGTCCTCCGGTAGCTGAGGCCATTGACGGAGCTCCGCTCACCCGCTGCGGATCATCAGAGCGCCAAGCCCCGCCTCCCGCCGTTGATTTTCTATGGGAATTGCAGAAATGACTTCTAAGCCTCAAAATAATGACTTTTTTTCCTAAGGTGGTAGGAATGAAACTCAGTGCGGGCTGGATGGGGTCCCCCCTGGGCACCGCAGACCTAAGCTTGTTTAACTCCTACCTCTTAAAGGGACCGAGAAAAAATGACATTTTCTGCACTCCAATGTAAGTCAATGGGGCGATTTTTTGGCTATGTGCTAGAAATGAAATTCAGTGCGGATTGGATGACAGGCACCCTAGGCACCCAGGATCGGCTTTAGTTTCACGTGTATCTCTTAAGCCGGCAGAGAAAACCCACCTGATATGCGCTCCACACAATTGAATTAGAGACGCCGTTGATTTTCTATGGGAATTGCAGAAATGACTTCTAAGCCTCAAAATAATGACTTTTTTTCCTAAGGTGGTAGGAATGAAACTCAGTGCGGGCTGGATGGGGTTCCCCCTGGGCACCGCAGACCTAAGCTTGTTTAACTCCTACCTCTTAAAGGGACCGAGAAAAAATGACCTTTTCTGCACTCCAATGTAAGTCAAGGGGGCGATTTTTTGGCTATGTGCTAGAAATGAAATTCAGTGCGGATTGGATGACAGGCACCCTAGGCACCCAGGATCGGCTTTAGTTTCACGTGTATCTCTTAAGCCGGCAGAGAAAACCCACCTGATATGCGCTCCACACAATTGAATTAGAGACGCCGTTGATTTTCTATGGGAATTGCAGAAATGACTTCTAAGCCTCAAAATAATGACTTTTTTTCCTAAGGTGGTAGGAATGAAACTCAGTGCGGGCTGGATGGGGTCCCCCCTGGGCACCGCAGACCTAAGCTTGTTTAACTCCTACCTCTTAAAGGGACCGAGAAAAAATGACCTTTTCTGCACTCCAATGTAAGTCAATGGGGCGATTTTTTGGATATGTGCTAGAAATGAAATTCAGTTGAAACTTAGAGCCTAGGCCTGGATACCCTACTTGCCCAAAAGGTAAAACTTAACTTTTAATTATTGTTATAAAATATACATAAAGAAGAAAAATGTGATTATTGTGTATATACAGTGCTAGTAAAAATAGATACACACTGCTGAGTATATGATGAGATAATGAATTCAGAACAGTAATTATTTCACTGGGTCTTACAACCACTTATGAGGTTCAGGTTTATAACACTCTGGGAGGTATGTGACCTTTGCAGTTGTTATGCTGATTTATGCTATATGCGCTAGTGACACATGACTGATCTGTTTTTCATTCACTTTGAAAAAAATTTTCCACTCTTTTTTATGTGGTTATAATTAGTAGCAAGGCTTTGTGACTCTTACGGAGGGGATTGGAAACACGATACACGATACATAACTGTCTTGTGTTTAATTACTTATAGTTGTTGAGTCAGAAATAGTGCACTTGAGATGAGTGTCACTATATTCTATAAATGATGTAAGCGGCTTGGTAACTGTAGCGCTGATTCTCCTGCTACCAGTTATACATATACCGCTTACAGTCACTTTGGATGCGGGACCAGGCTGTGAGATACGGGGGGAAGGCTTGGACCGCTGTGTCCGCTCTTAGCCTATATTCCAACCCGTAGTCAGCAAGGCTGGGTGCCCGTTATCATGGGTATCGCTACTTATAATTTTAACTCCAGTTAACTGTGGCGGTACTGAGGTGGCACTAAGCTGCTTTCGCTATTGTGCTTCTAACGGCGAATGTGCAATCGCTCGCTCTCTGATAGTCACAGCATGCTACGGCAGATGCTGATTCAGATGCTGCCGCTGGAGTACTAACCGCTCACAACGGCGGGGCTAACCGCTCACTTCAGCGAGTACTACTGGGTGAGTGGTACTAAGTATCCAATTCTCTCCGTGTCACAATTGCTACTCCCTGTCTAATGGTTCACATACTCTTCACATTATCTACTCAGTTCAGTGTGATGCTATATTAAAATTGCCTTAGCCATTCTGCTACTACTGACTAGTTTCGTCGGCTGCGCCGACTTTCTCAAAGTATGGCGTTGGCGGGCGGGGCTAAAGTGGAGGTTATATAGATGCTCCATTGAAGCCGCCCGTGATCCTAAACAGAGTGACCAATCGCGGTCTTAAGGGGAGTAGTTCATTAACGCAATATGGTGATTCAAGATGTCAGGGGCAGTCCACGGATTTAAATTTCGCGGGTGATTATCCAAACCACGCCTACGATGTTTACACTTCAAAGCGCATGCGTTAGGACTTAGATTTCATGTGGATGTTTGCTCTTAAGTGCGCATGCGATGGGACTTAGACTTCCATTATACTTTCTTGTGCTTATATGAGCGCTAAAAGCGCTGAAGAGTAAATCAAGTGTTATTATGCATATTAGTTGTACATTAAGACTCAGATCCATACGATGTTTATATTTATTTGTTCAATGATGCTTAATGTTAATTTACTCCTCCGATTCTGGAGATATGGATTTTATAGTGTGGGTGTAATAAATGAATTTGTATACAATAAAGTATGCTGTGATTTTTGCATTATTTATGCTATATTGTTATGCTGTAATTATTATCGCTATTACCAAGTATTATTATGCATATTAGTTGTATATTAGGACTCAAAAACATGCGATGTTTATATTTATTTGTTCAGTAGAAATGCTCCATGTTGATCTGCTGCTCCAATTATGGAATATGGATTTTATAGTGCGGGTGTAATAAATGAATTTGTGTGCAATGAAGTGTGCTATAGTTTTTACGTTATTTATGCAATATTATTATGCTATAATTATTATAATCGTTATTACAATAATTGCGAATATTTGTTATCTGGACTGATTCTTGACTTATCTCTTCATTTCCAGATGGCCATGATATTTTAATCCCTACGGGCAAGGCAACCCGAGTGTTCATCGCTGAACGTTTGGTAAGTATGTATCTATTATTGGTTATGAATTTATTATGTATTTTTATTATTGGTTTTCATGATTCACGTGGGAATGGCCATTTTGAACAATTTTTTGTTTGTATGTAGGAGGGTTGTTAGGGTGCAAATTTAGGATCTAAAAAGCAGATATATACACAGATCGTTTACATGTACCTAAATTAAAGAAATGGAGTAAAGGTAAAACCCTCGTTTAACCCTTGCGGGGAAAGTGTTTGTAGGCGATGTATCCACCTAGCTTCTGCCTGTAAGAGTTTCAGGTCTAAATCTCCTTTTCTAGGTCCAAGGCGTATTGCTTCGATACCCCAGAACACTAGTCCTTTGGGGTTTCCATTATGAAAATCGTTAATATGGCGTGCTACGCTGGTTTCCGTTTTTGTTTTGATATTGCTTAGATGGGAGCTGATGCGATTTTTAAAAAGGCTGAATTGTTTTCCCGACATAAAGCAAGTCACAGGGACATTTGGCTGCGTATACTATGCCTCTAGTCTGGCAGTTAATGAATTGTCTTATGGTATAAATTTTCTGGTCTATTGGGTTGGTAAAAGTCTTCATTTTCGGTACATGTTTACAATGGACACATGAGCCACATGGGTAGGAGCCTTTTATATCAGATTTGAGCCATGTGGTTGATGAATTATCTTCAGTCGTGTTGGAAAAATGACTGTGTACCAGGTGGTCTTTTAGGTTTCTTCCCCTTCTATATGTAATACTTGGGGTGTCTGAGAGAACTTCCTTCAAGTCAGGATCTGCTTGTAATACTGGCCAGTATTGTTGTATGATTTGTTTCATTTTGTGATGTGCTGAATCAAAAGTGCCTATACATCTGATGACCTTAGATGTTGGGGTCGTGTATGTGTTTTTATTGAGTAAAGTATTGCGGTCAGTAGTTCTTGCTCGATAAAAAGCCCTATGAAGAACCTTTTTGGGGTATCCTCTATTGATAAATCTTCGATATAGTACCTCGCATTCATTAAGAAATGCCTCTTCTGTAGAGCAATTTCTCCTCGCCCTGAGATATTGTCCGACTGGAATTCCTTTTTTAAGAGGGGTAGGGTGGAAGCTTTTCCACTGTAAGAAATTATTTGTGGCTGTGGTTTTACGGTAAATTTTCGTCGAAAGGTCACCATTGTCTTCAATTGAGATCGTAAGGTCCAAAAAGTTAATTTGATTAGAATGAATCTCGCTTGTTAACGTGAGTCCTATAGTGTTGGAATTGAGGTACCCTACGAATTCGTTAAAGAGCGCTACATCTCCGTCCCACAGTATTAGGACGTCATCGATGTAGCGCCCCCAGAAGAGTACATGGTCAGTGTATTGTTGGTAGTTTTCATTGAATACCTGGGTGGCTTCCCACCAGCCGAGATAGAGATTGGCATAGGTGGGAGCACAACTAGTACCCATTGCAGTCCCAGTCTTCTGAAGGTAGAATTTTTTATCAAAAATAAAGTAGTTATGAGATAGGAGAAAGTTGAGTAGTTTTAATACCAGCTTGTTGTGAGGTATGAACGTATTACCTCTACTTGATAAAAAGTATTCTACAGCATGTAAGCCATGCTCATGTTTAATACTGGTATAAAGGGCTTCTACATCTAGGCTAGCAAGCATTACTCCAGGAATTACTGATGTTTCTTGTAATTTTTTGACTGTGGCCGTGGTATCTTTGAGGTATGATGGTAGTGTTTCGACAAATGATGCTAGTACTTGATCCACATATTTACTTATGCCTTCGGTAAGGCAGCCATTGCCGGAGACAATCGGTCGTCCAGGCATAGGTACCCTTTGCTTGTGAACTTTCGGAAGGGCATAGAAGGTGGCCAACGTAGGGGTAGGATTGTAAAGGGCTTTAAATTCGAGATCTGACAATAATTTTTGGTCTTTTGCTCCAGTCAGTAGTTGCTTCAGTTCACTCAGGTATTCCTTTGAGGGGTCACCTTGCAATATTTTATATGTATTTTCATCTTGTAATAGACGTAGGCACATTTGTCTGTAGTCATCTTTTTCCATGATTACCAAATTCCCTCCCTTATCCGAGGGTTTTATTTCAATTAGTTGATTTTGAGTAAGATCTTTTAATGCTTTGTTTTCTTGATGGGTTAAGTTCATAGCACCTTTGGAAATTTTTGTCTCAGTTTTTTGTATATCATTGCAGACTAGGTTCACAAACTTATCTATATTATGAAATGTCACCAATGATGGTGTGAATAGAGATTTGGGTCGTAAATTTGTGACTGGTGCTGAGAATTCATGTATTCCTGTCTCATTTTCAGTTTGGAGATCAAACAGAGCTTCAATTGCTTCTCTTTCTCTTATTGATAGATTAGACGGATTAGCTTGCCTGTTTTTATAAAATTTGTGAAGAGCTAGTTTCCTAGCAAAAAGATGGATATCCTTTATCCATGTAAATTTGTCAAAACGGGGGGTAGGTGTATAGGACAAACCTTTTTCCAGTATTTTAATTTCCACATCTGTAAGTGTAACAGAAGACAGGTTCAGAATTTGTGGTTTTTCATTCAATTGTATCGGGGATTTTTGTATGCCCATTGGCTGCGATCTCTGAGTTGAGCCGGGCCTAAAAAATGACTTGTGATTGGTGGTTGAATAGTAAGTGGGGCGTAATTCATTTGTTGTTGTTGTGCTTGCCCAAGTGTTGTGGTTGGTGCATTGTTTGTCGTAGTGTTGGGATGTGCAGAAGGTAAGGAAGATGTACCACATGAAGATGATGGTACAAGGTTGCCAATTTGTGTCATTGCCATTTCTTGTGATCTTTGGTATTGGGGTGCTTGATGCTGGTGCTGTGATGTTTGGTTTGGGGTCCATCCTTGATTTGTGACTTGACGTTGTGTTTGTTGTCTTTTGTTCTTTGATTTTCGTGTTTGTTTTTTAGGATAAAAGTCCCTCGCTCTCTGTCGTTGGTATCCACCACCGTCTGAAAATGTTGGGTCTTCTGTACCGGAATAGTCTGATTCCGAGTATTCTGAGTATTGATGTCTATTCGTGTTAGTGATCTCTTTGTAAACTTCTCCTGTTTCGAAGTCTCTTTTATCACGGATATATTTACGATGTTTTCGCTCCTTTATCTCTGATTGGAAGATCTCAATGTGCCGTTGTAGCCTTGTTTCGAAGTTTGTGAACTCTGGGTTAGTATTGAAAAATTGTATTTGTTGTAGCTGTGTTTCTAACTGGACTGTTAGTTTTGAGAAGACTGTTCTTTCATGCGTTAATAAATATTCTAGCATGCGTATAGAATTAGCCGTCATTAGTTGTTGCCAGCCTTTTATGAATTCGGCATCCTCTTGATGTGAGTGTGGACGAATGTTAATGCGTAGCCCTCGATATACGATTTTTTGATCAATGTAGGTTTGGAGGCTACTGATCTCCCACCATGACCTAATGTAGCTCTTGTAGGTCTTCTGTAACTCCTTGAACGCTGTGTTTATATCTATGCTGTTCAAGGGGAGATCGGCTAAAGAGAATACTTGATTGGCAGCACTTTGGAGGGTCTCTGTTGATAGTATGTTTGATAAGAAACTTGCCATAATACGTATTCGTATTTAATTGTTTAGATCGGAAACAACTTATCCACTATTGTGGGAGACAGGATCTAAAAATGAGAGGGTTGACTCTCTATGTAACTGATTGGGGTAGGTGATCCCAACCTTAAGGGAGGTATTGGTTAACAGTTGAAACTTAGAGCCTAGGCCTGGATACCCTACTTGCCCAAAAGGTAAAACTTAACTTTTAATTATTGTTATAAAATATACATAAAGAAGAAAAATGTGATTATTGTGTATATACAGTGCTAGTAAAAATAGATACACACTGCTGAGTATATGATGAGATAATGAATTCAGAACAGTAATTATTTCACTGGGTCTTACAACCACTTATGAGGTTCAGGTTTATAACACTCTGGGAGGTATGTGACCTTTGCAGTTGTTATGCTGATTTATGCTATATGCGCTAGTGACACATGACTAATCTGTTTTTCATTCACTTTGAAAAAATTTTTTTCCACTCTTTTTTATGTGGTTATAATTAGTAGCAAGGCGTTGTGACTCTTACAGAGGGGATTGGAAACACGATACACGATACATAACTGTCTTGTGTTTAATTACTTATAGTTGTTGAGTCAGAAATAGTGCACTTGAGATGAGTGTCACTATATTCTATAAATGATGTAAGCGGCTTGGTAACTGTAGCGCTGATTCTCCTGCTACCAGTTATACATATACCGCTTACAGTCACTTTGGATGCGGAAACCAGGCTGTGAGATACGGGGGGAAGGCTTGGACCGCTGTGTCCGCTCTTAGCCTATATTCCAACCCGTAGTCAGCAAGGCTGGGTGCCCGTTATCATGGGTATCGCTACTTATAATTTTAACTCCAGTTAACTGTGGCGGTACTGAGGTGGCACTAAGCTGCTTGCGCTATTGTGCTTCTAACGGCAAATGTGCAATCGCTCGCTCTCTGATAGTCACAGCATGCTACGGCAGATGCTGATTCAGATGCTGCCGCTGGAGTACTAACCGCTCACAACGGCGGGGCTAACCGCTCACTTCAGCGAGTACTACTGGGTGAGTGGTACTAAGTATCCAATTCTCTCCGTGTCACAATTGCTACTCCCTGTCTAATGGTTCACATACTCTTCACATTATCTACTCAGTTCAGTGTGATGCTATATTAAAATTGCCTTAGCCATTCTGCTACTACTGACTAGTTTCGTCGGCTGCGCCGACTTTCTCAAAGTATGGCGTTGGCGGATTGGATGACAGGCACCCTAGGCACCCAGGATCGGCTTTAGTTTCACGTGTATCTCTTAAGCCGGCAGAGAAAACCCACCTGATATGCGCTCCACACAATTGAATTAGAAGTCATTTCTGCAATTCCCATAGAAAATCAACGGCGTCTCTAATTCAATTGTGTGGAGCGCATATCAGGTGGGTTTTCTCTGCCGGCTTAAGAGATACACGTGAAACTAAAGCCGATCCTGGGTGCCTAGGGTGCCTGTCATCCAATCCGCACTGAATTTCATTTCTAGCACATAGCCAAAAAATCGCCCCATTGACTTACATTGGAGTGCAGAAAATGTCATTTTTTCTCGGTCCCTTTAAGAGGTAGGAGTTAAACAAGCTTAGGTCTGCGGTGCCCAGGGGGGACCCCATCCAGCCCGCACTGAGTTTCATTCCTACCACCTTAGGAAAAAAAGTCATTATTTTGAGGCTTAGAAGTCATTTCTGCAATTCCCATAGAAAATCAACGGCGTCTCTAATTCAATTGTGTGGAGCGCATATCAGGTGGGTTTTCTCTGCCGGCTTAAGAGATACACGTGAAACTAAAGCCGATCCTGGGTGCCTAGGGTGCCTGTCATCCAATCCGCACTGAATTTCATTTCTAGCACATAGCCAAAAAATCGCCCCATTGACTTACATTGGAGTGCAGAAAAGGTCATTTTTTCTCGGTCCCTTTAAGAGGTAGGAGTTAAACAAGCTTAGGTCTGCGGTGCCCAGGGGGGACCCCATCCAGCCCGCACTGAGTTTCATTCCTACCACCTTAGGAAAAAAAGTCATTATTTTGAGGCTTAGAAGTCATTTCTGCAATTCCCATAGAAAATCAACGGCGTCTCTAATTCAATTGTGTGGGGCGCATATCAGGTGGGTTTTCTCTGCCGGCTTAAGAGATACACGTGAAACTAATGCCGATCCTGGGTGCCTAGGGTGCCTGTCATCCAATCCGCACTGAATTTCATTTCTAGCACATAGCCAAAAAATCGCCCCATTGACTTACATTGGAGTGCAGAAAAGGTCATTTTTTCTCGGTCCCTTTAAGAGGTAGGAGTTAAACAAGCTTAGGTCTGCGGTGCCCAGGGGGGACCCCATCCAGCCCACACTGAGTTTCATTCCTACCACCTTAGGAAAAAAAGTCATTATTTTGAGGCTTAGAAGTCATTTCTGCAATTCCCATAGAAAATCAATGGCGTCTCTATTCAATTGTGTGGAGCGCATATCAGTTGGATTTTCTCTGCCGGCTTAAGAGATACACGTGAAACTAAAGCCGATCCTGGGTGCCTAGGGTGCCTGTCATCCAATCCGCACTGAATTTCATTTCTAGCACATAGCCAAAAAATCGCCCCATTGACTTACATTGGAGTGCAGAAAATGTCATTTTTTCTCGGTCCCTTTAAGAGGTAGGAGTTAAACAAGCTTAGGTCTGCGGTGCCCAGGGGGGACCCCATCCAGCCCACACTGAGTTTCATTCCTACCACCTTAGGAAAAAAAGTCATTATTTTGAGGCTTAGAAGTCATTTCTGCAATTCCCATAGAAAATCAATGGCGTCTCTATTCAATTGTGTGGAGCGCATATCAGGTGGATTTTCTCTGCCGCCTTAAGAGATACACGTGAAACTAAAGCCGATCCTGGGTGCCTAGGGTGCCTGTCATCCAATCCGCACTGAATTTCATTTCTAGCACATAGCCAAAAAATCGCCCCATTGACTTACATTGGAGTGCAGAAAAGGTCATTTTTTCTCGGTCCCTTTAAGAGGTAGGAGTTAAACAAGCTTAGGTCTGCGGTGCCCAGGGGGGACCCCATCCAGCCCACACTGAGTTTCATTCCTACCACCTTAGGAAAAAAAGTCATTATTTTGAGGCTTAGAAGTCATTTCTGCAATTCCCATAGAAAATCAACTGGCGTCTCTATTCAATTGTGTGGAGCGCATATCAGGTGGATTTTCTCTGCCGCCTTAAGAGATACACGTGAAACTAAAGCCGATCCTGGGTGCCTAGGGTGCCTGTCATCCAATCCGCACTGAATTTCATTTCTAGCACATAGCCAAAAAATCGCCCCTATTGACTTACATTGGAGTGCAGAAAAGGTCATTTTTTCTCGGTCCCTTTAAGAGGTAGGAGTTAAACAAGCTTAGGTCTGCGGTGCCCAGGGGGGACCCCATCCAGCCCGCACTGAGTTTCATTCCTACCACCTTAGGAAAAAAAGTCATTATTTTGAGGCTTAGAAGTCATTTCTGCAATTCCCATAGAAAATCAACGGCGTCTCTAATTCAATTGTGTGGAGCGCATATCAGGTGGGTTTTCTCTGCCTGGCTTAAGAGATACACGTGAAACTAAAGCCTATCCTGGGTGCCTAGGGTGCCTGTCATCCAATCCGCACTGAATTTCATTTCTAGCACATAGCCAAAAAATCGCCCCATTGACTTACATTGGAGTGCAGAAAAGGTCATTTTTTCTCGGTCCCTTTAAGAGGTAGGAGTTAAACAAGCTTAGGTCTGCGGTGCCCAGGGGGGACCCCATCCAGCCCGCACTGAGTTTCATTCCTACCACCTTAGGAAAAAAAGTCATTATTTTGAGGCTTAGAAGTCATTTCTGCAATTCCCATAGAAAATCAACGGCGTCTCTAATTCAATTGTGTGGAGCGCATATCAGGTGGGTTTTCTCTGCCGGCTTAAGAGATACACGTGAAACTAAATCCCGATCCTGGGTGCCTAGGGTGCCTGTCATCCAATCCGCACTGAATTTCATTTCTAGCACATAGCCAAAAAATCGCCCCATTGACTTACATTGGAGTGCAGAAAATGTCATTTTTTCTCGGTCCCTTTAAGAGGTAGGAGTTAAACAAGCTTAGGTCTGCGGTGCCCAGGGGGGACCCCATCCAGCCCGCACTGAGTTTCATTCCTACCACCTTAGGAAAAAAAGTCATTATTTTGAGGCTTAGAAGTCATTTCTGCAATTCCCATAGAAAATCAACTGGCGTCTCTAATTCAATTGTGTGGAGCGCATATCAGGTGGGATTTTCTCTGCCGGCTTAAGAGATACACGTGAAACTAAAGCCGATCCTGGGTGCCTAGGGTGCCTGTCATCCAATCCGCACTGAATTTCATTTCTAGCACATAGCCAAAAAATCGCCCCATTGACTTACATTGGAGTGCAGAAAAGGTCATTTTTTCTCGGTCCCTTTAAGAGGTAGGAGTTAAACAAGCTTAGGTCTGCGGTGCCCAGGGGGGACCCCATCCAGCCCGCACTGAGTTTCATTCCTACCACCTTAGGAAAAAAAGTCATTATTTTGAGGCTTAGAAGTCATTTCTGCAATTCCCATAGAAAATCAACGGCGTCTCTAATTCAATTGTGTGGAGCGCATATCAGGTGGATTTTCTCTGCCGCCTTAAGAGATACACGTGAAACTAATGCCGATCCTGGGTGCCTAGGGTGCCTGTCATCCAATCCGCACTGAATTTCATTTCTAGCACATAGCCAAAAAATCGCCCCATTGACTTACATTGGAGTGCAGAAAAGGTCATTTTTTCTCGGTCCCTTTAAGAGGTAGGAGTTAAACAAGCTTAGGTCTGCGGTGCCCAGGGGGGACCCCATCCAGCCCACACTGAGTTTCATTCCTACCACCTTAGGAAAAAAAGTCATTATTTTGAGGCTTAGAAGTCATTTCTGCAATTCCCATAGAAAATCAATGGCGTCTCTATTCAATTGTGTGGAGCGCATATCAGGTGGATTTTCTCTGCCGGCCTTAAGAGATACACGTGAAACTAAAGCCGATCCTGGGTGCCTAGGGTGCCTGTCATCCAATCCGCACTGAATTTCATTTCTAGCACATAGCCAAAAAATCGCCCCATTGACTTACATTGGAGTGCAGAAAAGGTCATTTTTTCTCGGTCCCTTTAAGAGGTAGGAGTTAAACAAGCTTAGGTCTGCGGTGCCCAGGGGGGACCCCATCCAGCCCACACTGAGTTTCATTCCTACCACCTTAGGAAAAAAAGTCATTATTTTGAGGCTTAGAAGTCATTTCTGCAATTCCCATAGAAAATCAACGGCGTCTCTAATTCAATTGTGTGGAGCGCATATCAGGTGGATTTTCTCTGCCGGCTTAAGAGATACACGTGAAACTAAAGCCGATCCTGGGTGCCTAGGGTGCCTGTCATCCAATCCGCACTGAATTTCATTTCTAGCACATAGCCAAAAAATCGCCCCATTGACTTACATTGGAGTGCAGAAAAGGTCATTTTTTCTCGGTCCCTTTAAGAGGTAGGAGTTAAACAAGCTTAGGTCTGCGGTGCCCAGGGGGGACCCCATCCAGCCCGCACTGAGTTTCATTCCTACCACCTTAGGAAAAAAAGTCATTATTTTGAGGCTTAGAAGTCATTTCTGCAATTCCCATAGAAAATCAACTGGCGTCTCTATTCAATTGTGTGGAGCGCATATCAGGTGGATTTTCTCTGCCGGCCTTAAGAGATACACGTGAAACTAAAGCCTATCCTGGGTGCCTAGGGTGCCTGTAATCCAATCCGCACTGAATTTCATTTCTAGCACATAGCCAAAAAATCGCCCTATTGACTTACATTGGAGTGCAGAAAAGGTCATTTTTTCTCGGTCCCTTTAAGAGGTAGGAGTTAAACAAGCTTAGGTCTGCGGTGCCCAGGGGGGACCCCATCCAGCCCACACTGAGTTTCATTCCTACCACCTTAGGAAAAAAAAGTCATTATTTTGAGGCTTAGAAGTCATTTCTGCAATTCCCATAGAAAATCAACTGGCGTCTCTAATTCAATTGTGTGGAGCGCATATCAGGTGGATTTTCTCTGCTAGCCTTAAGAGATACACGTGAAACTAAAGCCTATCCTGGGTGCCTAGGGTGCCTGTAATCCAATCCGCACTGAATTTCATTTCTAGCACATAGCCAAAAAATCGCCCTATTGACTTACATTGGAGTGCAGAAAAGGTCATTTTTTCTCGGTCCCTTTAAGAGGTAGGAGTTAAACAAGCTTAGGTCTGCGGTGCCCAGGGGGGACCCCATCCAGCCCACACTGAGTTTCATTCCTACCACCTTAGGAAAAAAAGTCATTATTTTGAGGCTTAGAAGTCATTTCTGCAATTCCCATAGAAAATCAACGGCGTCTCTAATTCAATTGTGTGGAGCGCATATCAGGTGGGTTTTCTCTGCCGGCTTAAGAGATACACGTGAAACTAAAGCCGATCCTGGGTGCCTAGGGTGCCTGTCATCCAATCCGCACTGAATTTCATTTCTAGCACATAGCCAAAAAATCGCCCCATTGACTTACATTGGAGTGCAGAAAAGGTCATTTTTTCTCGGTCCCTTTAAGAGGTAGGAGTTAAACAAGCTTAGGTCTGCGGTGCCCAGGGGGGACCCCATCCAGCCCGCACTGAGTTTCATTCCTACCACCTTAGGAAAAAAAGTCATTATTTTGAGGCTTAGAAGTCATTTCTGCAATTCCCATAGAAAATCAACGGCGTCTCTAATTCAATTGTGTGGAGCGCATATCAGGTGGGTTTTCTCTGCCGGCTTAAGAGATACACGTGAAACTAAAGCCGATCCTGGGTGCCTAGGGTGCCTGTCATCCAATCCGCACTGAATTTCATTTCTAGCACATAGCCAAAAAATCGCCCCATTGACTTACATTGGAGTGCAGAAAAGGTCATTTTTTCTCGGTCCCTTTAAGAGGTAGGAGTTAAACAAGCTTAGGTCTGCGGTGCCCAGGGGGGACCCCATCCAGCCCGCACTGAGTTTCATTCCTACCACCTTAGGAAAAAAAGTCATTATTTTGAGGCTTAGAAGTCATTTCTGCAATTCCCATAGAAAATCAACTGGCGTCTCTAATTCAATTGTGTGGAGCGCATATCAGGTGGATTTTCTCTGCCGGCTTAAGAGATACACGTGAAACTAAAGCCGATCCTGGGTGCCTAGGGTGCCTGTCATCCAATCCGCACTGAATTTCATTTCTAGCACATAGCCAAAAAATCGCCCCATTGACTTACATTGGAGTGCAGAAAAGGTCATTTTTTCTCGGTCCCTTTAAGAGGTAGGAGTTAAACAAGCTTAGGTCTGCGGTGCCCAGGGGGGACCCCATCCAGCCCACACTGAGTTTCATTCCTACCACCTTAGGAAAAAAAGTCATTATTTTGAGGCTTAGAAGTCATTTCTGCAATTCCCATAGAAAATCAATGGCGTCTCTATTCAATTGTGTGGAGCGCATATCAGGTGGATTTTCTCTGCCGGCTTAAGAGATACACGTGAAACTAAAGCCGATCCTGGGTGCCTAGGGTGCCTGTCATCCAATCCGCACTGAATTTCATTTCTAGCACATAGCCAAAAAATCGCCCCATTGACTTACATTGGAGTGCAGAAAAGGTCATTTTTTTCTCGGTCCCTTTAAGAGGTAGGAGTTAAACAAGCTTAGGTCTGCGGTGCCCAGGGGGGACCCCATCCAGCCCACACTGAGTTTCATTCCTACCACCTTAGGAAAAAAAGTCATTATTTTGAGGCTTAGAAGTCATTTCTGCAATTCCCATAGAAAATCAATGGCGTCTCTATTCAATTGTGTGGAGCGCATATCAGGTGGATTTTCTCTGCCGGCTTAAGAGATACACGTGAAACTAAAGCCGATCCTGGGTGCCTAGGGTGCCTGTCATCCAATCCGCACTGAATTTCATTTCTAGCACATAGCCAAAAAATCGCCCCATTGACTTACATTGGAGTGCAGAAAAGGTCATTTTTTCTCGGTCCCTTTAAGAGGTAGGAGTTAAACAAGCTTAGGTCTGCGGTGCCCAGGGGGGACCCCATCCAGCCCGCACTGAGTTTCATTCCTACCACCTTAGGAAAAAAAGTCATTATTTTGAGGCTTAGAAGTCATTTCTGCAATTCCCATAGAAAATCAATGGCGTCTCTAATTCAATTGTGTGGAGCGCATATCAGGTGGGATTTTCTCTGCCGGCTTAAGAGATACACGTGAAACTAAAGCCGATCCTGGGTGCCTAGGGTGCCTGTCATCCAATCCGCACTGAATTTCATTTCTAGCACATAGCCAAAAAATCGCCCCATTGACTTACATTGGAGTGCAGAAAAGGTCATTTTTTCTCGGTCCCTTTAAGAGGTAGGAGTTAAACAAGCTTAGGTCTGCGGTGCCCAGGGGGGACCCCATCCAGCCCGCACTGAGTTTCATTCCTACCACCTTAGGAAAAAAAGTCATTATTTTGAGGCTTAGAAGTCATTTCTGCAATTCCCATAGAAAATCAACTGGCGTCTCTAATTCAATTGTGTGGAGCGCATATCAGGTGGATTTTCTCTGCCGGCTTAAGAGATACACGTGAAACTAAAGCCGATCCTGGGTGCCTAGGGTGCCTGTCATCCAATCCGCACTGAATTTCATTTCTAGCACATAGCCAAAAAATCGCCCCATTGACTTACATTGGAGTGCAGAAAAGGTCATTTTTTCTCGGTCCCTTTAAGAGGTAGGAGTTAAACAAGCTTAGGTCTGCGGTGCCCAGGGGGGACCCCATCCAGCCCGCACTGAGTTTCATTCCTACCACCTTAGGAAAAAAAGTCATTATTTTGAGGCTTAGAAGTCATTTCTGCAATTCCCATAGAAAATCAACGGCGTCTCTAATTCAATTGTGTGGAGCGCATATCAGGTGGGTTTTCTCTGCCGGCTTAAGAGATACACGTGAAACTAAAGCCGATCCTGGGTGCCTAGGGTGCCTGTCATCCAATCCGCACTGAATTTCATTTCTAGCACATAGCCAAAAAATCGCCCCATTGACTTACATTGGAGTGCAGAAAAGGTCATTTTTTCTCGGTCCCTTTAAGAGGTAGGAGTTAAACAAGCTTAGGTCTGCGGTGCCCAGGGGGGACCCCATCCAGCCCACACTGAGTTTCATTCCTACCACCTTAGGAAAAAAAGTCATTATTTTGAGGCTTAGAAGTCATTTCTGCAATTCCCATAGAAAATCAATGGCGTCTCTATTCAATTGTGTGGAGCGCATATCAGGTGGATTTTCTCTGCCGGCTTAAGAGATACACGTGAAACTAAAGCCGATCCTGGGTGCCTAGGGTGCCTGTCATCCAATCCGCACTGAATTTCATTTCTAGCACATAGCCAAAAAATCGCCCCATTGACTTACATTGGAGTGCAGAAAAGGTCATTTTTTCTCGATCCCTTTAAGAGGTAGGAGTTAAACAAGCTTAGGTCTGCGGTGCCCAGGGGGACCCCATCCAGCCCGCACTGAGTTTCATTCCTACCACCTTAGGAAAAAAAGTCATTATTTTGAGGCTTAGAAGTCATTTCTGCAATTCCCATAGAAAATCAAAGGCGTCTCTAATTCAATTGTGTGGAGCGCATATCAGGTGGGTTTTCTCTGCCGGCTTAAGAGATACACGTGAAACTAAAGCCGATCCTGGGTGCCTAGGGTGCCTGTCATCCAATCCGCACTGAATTTCATTTCTAGCACATAGCCAAAAAATCGCCCCATTGACTTACATTGGAGTGCAGAAAAGGTCATTTTTTCTCGGTCCCTTTAAGAGGTAGGAGTTAAACAAGCTTAGGTCTGCGGTGCCCAGGGGGGACCCCATCCAGCCCACACTGAGTTTCATTCCTACCACCTTAGGAAAAAAAGTCATTATTTTGAGGCTTAGAAGTCATTTCTGCAATTCCCATAGAAAATCAATGGCGTCTCTAATTCAATTGTGTGGAGCGCATATCAGGTGGATTTTCTCTGCCGGCTTAAGAGATACACGTGAAACTAAAGCCGATCCTGGGTGCCTAGGGTGCCTGTCATCCAATCCGCACTGAATTTCATTTCTAGCACATAGCCAAAAAATCGCCCCATTGACTTACATTGGAGTGCAGAAAAGGTCATTTTTTCTCGGTCCCTTTAAGAGGTAGGAGTTAAACAAGCTTAGGTCTGCGGTGCCAGGGGGGACCCCATCCAGCCCACACTGAGTTTCATTCCTACCACCTTAGGAAAAAAAGTCATTATTTTGAGGCTTAGAAGTCATTTCTGCAATTCCCATAGAAAATCAATGGCGTCTCTAATTCAATTGTGTGGAGCGCATATCAGGTGGATTTTCTCTGCCGGCTTAAGAGATACACGTGAAACTAAAGCCGATCCTGGGTGCCTAGGGTGCCTGTCATCCAATCCGCACTGAATTTCATTTCTAGCACATAGCCAAAAAATCGCCCCATTGACTTACATTGGAGTGCAGAAAAGGTCATTTTTTCTCGGTCCCTTTAAGAGGTAGGAGTTAAACAAGCTTAGGTCTGCGGTGCCCAGGGGGACCCCATCCAGCCCGCACTGAGTTTCATTCCTACCACCTTAGGAAAAAAAGTCATTATTTTGAGGCTTAGAAGTCATTTCTGCAATTCCCATAGAAAATCAACTGGCGTCTCTAATTCAATTGTGTGGAGCGCATATCAGGTGGGTTTTTCTCTGCCGGCTTAAGAGATACACGTGAAACTAAAGCCGATCCTGGGTGCCTAGGGTGCCTGTCATCCAATCCGCACTGAATTTCATTTCTAGCACATAGCCAAAAAATCGCCCCATTGACTTACATTGGAGTGCAGAAAAGGTCATTTTTTCTCGGTCCCTTTAAGAGGTAGGAGGTTAAACAAGCTTAGGTCTGCGGTGCCCAGGGGGGACCCCATCCAGCCCAGCACTGAGTTTCATTCCTACCACCTTAGGAAAAAAAGTCATTATTTTGAGGCTTAGAAGTCATTTCTGCAATTCCCATAGAAAATCAATGGCGTCTCTATTCAATTGTGTGGAGCGCATATCAGGTGGGTTTTCTCTGCCGGCTTAAGAGATACACGTGAAACTAAAGCCGATCCTGGGTGCCTAGGGTGCCTGTCATCCAATCCGCACTGAATTTCATTTCTAGCACATAGCCAAAAAATCGCCCCATTGACTTACATTGGAGTGCAGAAAAGGTCATTTTTTCTCGGTCCCTTTAAGAGGTAGGAGTTAAACAAGCTTAGGTCTGCGGTGCCCAGGGGGGACCCCATCCAGCCCGCACTGAGTTTCATTCCTACCACCTTAGGAAAAAAAGTCATTATTTTGAGGCTTAGAAGTCATTTCTGCAATTCCCATAGAAAATCAACGGCGTCTCTATTCAATTGTGTGGAGCGCATATCAGGTGGGTTTTCTCTGCCGGCTTAAGAGATACACGTGAAACTAAAGCCGATCCTGGGTGCCTAGGGTGCCTGTCATCCAATCCGCACTGAATTTCATTTCTAGCACATAGCCAAAAAATCGCCCCATTGACTTACATTGGAGTGCAGAAAAGGTCATTTTTTCTCGGTCCCTTTAAGAGGTAGGAGTTAAACAAGCTTAGGTCTGCGGTGCCCAGGGGGGACCCCATCCAGCCCGCACTGAGTTTCATTCCTACCACCTTAGGAAAAAAAGTCATTATTTTGAGGCTTAGAAGTCATTTCTGCAATTCCCATAGAAAATCAACGGCGTCTCTATTCAATTGTGTGGAGCGCATATCAGGTGGGTTTTCTCTGCCGGCTTAAGAGATACACGTGAAACTAAAGCCGATCCTGGGTGCCTAGGGTGCCTGTCATCCAATCCGCACTGAATTTCATTTCTAGCACATAGCCAAAAAATCGCCCCATTGACTTACATTGGAGTGCAGAAAAGGTCATTTTTTCTCGGTCCCTTTAAGAGGTAGGAGTTAAACAAGCTTAGGTCTGCGGTGCCCAGGGGGGACCCCATCCAGCCCGCACTGAGTTTCATTCCTACCACCTTAGGAAAAAAAGTCATTATTTTGAGGCTTAGAAGTCATTTCTGCAATTCCCATAGAAAATCAACGGCGTCTCTATTCAATTGTGTGGAGCGCATATCAGGTGGGTTTTCTCTGCCGGCTTAAGAGATACACGTGAAACTAAAGCCGATCCTGGGTGCCTAGGGTGCCTGTCATCCAATCCGCACTGAATTTCATTTCTAGCACATAGCCAAAAAATCGCCCCATTGACTTACATTGGAGTGCAGAAAAGGTCATTTTTTCTCGGTCCCTTTAAGAGGTAGGAGTTAAACAAGCTTAGGTCTGCGGTGCCCAGGGGGGACCCCATCCAGCCCGCACTGAGTTTCATTCCTACCACCTTAGGAAAAAAAGTCATTATTTTGAGGCTTAGAAGTCATTTCTGCAATTCCCATAGAAAATCAACGGCGTCTCTATTCAATTGTGTGGAGCGCATATCAGGTGGGTTTTCTCTGCCGGCTTAAGAGATACACGTGAAACTAAAGCCGATCCTGGGTGCCTAGGGTGCCTGTCATCCAATCCGCACTGAATTTCATTTCTAGCACATAGCCAAAAAATCGCCCCATTGACTTACATTGGAGTGCAGAAAAGGTCATTTTTTCTCGGTCCCTTTAAGAGGTAGGAGTTAAACAAGCTTAGGTCTGCGGTGCCCAGGGGGGACCCCATCCAGCCCGCACTGAGTTTCATTCCTACCACCTTAGGAAAAAAAGTCATTATTTTGAGGCTTAGAAGTCATTTCTGCAATTCCCATAGAAAATCAACGGCGTCTCTATTCAATTGTGTGGAGCGCATATCAGGTGGGTTTTCTCTGCCGGCTTAAGAGATACACGTGAAACTAAAGCCGATCCTGGGTGCCTAGGGTGCCTGTCATCCAATCCGCACTGAATTTCATTTCTAGCACATAGCCAAAAAATCGCCCCATTGACTTACATTGGAGTGCAGAAAAGGTCATTTTTTCTCGGTCCCTTTAAGAGGTAGGAGTTAAACAAGCTTAGGTCTGCGGTGCCCAGGGGGGACCCCATCCAGCCCGCACTGAGTTTCATTCCTACCACCTTAGGAAAAAAAGTCATTATTTTGAGGCTTAGAAGTCATTTCTGCAATTCCCATAGAAAATCAACGGCGTCTCTATTCAATTGTGTGGAGCGCATATCAGGTGGGTTTTCTCTGCCGGCTTAAGAGATACACGTGAAACTAAAGCCGATCCTGGGTGCCTAGGGTGCCTGTCATCCAATCCGCACTGAATTTCATTTCTAGCACATAGCCAAAAAATCGCCCCATTGACTTACATTGGAGTGCAGAAAAGGTCATTTTTTCTCGGTCCCTTTAAGAGGTAGGAGTTAAACAAGCTTAGGTCTGCGGTGCCCAGGGGGGACCCCATCCAGCCCGCACTGAGTTTCATTCCTACCACCTTAGGAAAAAAAGTCATTATTTTGAGGCTTAGAAGTCATTTCTGCAATTCCCATAGAAAATCAACGGCGTCTCTATTCAATTGTGTGGAGCGCATATCAGGTGGGTTTTCTCTGCCGGCTTAAGAGATACACGTGAAACTAAAGCCGATCCTGGGTGCCTAGGGTGCCTGTCATCCAATCCGCACTGAATTTCATTTCTAGCACATAGCCAAAAAATCGCCCCATTGACTTACATTGGAGTGCAGAAAAGGTCATTTTTTCTCGGTCCCTTTAAGAGGTAGGAGTTAAACAAGCTTAGGTCTGCGGTGCCCAGGGGGGACCCCATCCAGCCCGCACTGAGTTTCATTCCTACCACCTTAGGAAAAAAAGTCATTATTTTGAGGCTTAGAAGTCATTTCTGCAATTCCCATAGAAAATCAACGGCGTCTCTATTCAATTGTGTGGAGCGCATATCAGGTGGGTTTTCTCTGCCGGCTTAAGAGATACACGTGAAACTAAAGCCGATCCTGGGTGCCTAGGGTGCCTGTCATCCAATCCGCACTGAATTTCATTTCTAGCACATAGCCAAAAAATCGCCCCATTGACTTACATTGGAGTGCAGAAAAGGTCATTTTTTCTCGGTCCCTTTAAGAGGTAGGAGTTAAACAAGCTTAGGTCTGCGGTGCCCAGGGGGGACCCCATCCAGCCCGCACTGAGTTTCATTCCTACCACCTTAGGAAAAAAAGTCATTATTTTGAGGCTTAGAAGTCATTTCTGCAATTCCCATAGAAAATCAACGGCGTCTCTATTCAATTGTGTGGAGCGCATATCAGGTGGGTTTTCTCTGCCGGCTTAAGAGATACACGTGAAACTAAAGCCGATCCTGGGTGCCTAGGGTGCCTGTCATCCAATCCGCACTGAATTTCATTTCTAGCACATAGCCAAAAAATCGCCCCATTGACTTACATTGGAGTGCAGAAAAGGTCATTTTTTCTCGGTCCCTTTAAGAGGTAGGAGTTAAACAAGCTTAGGTCTGCGGTGCCCAGGGGGGACCCCATCCAGCCCGCACTGAGTTTCATTCCTACCACCTTAGGAAAAAAAGTCATTATTTTGAGGCTTAGAAGTCATTTCTGCAATTCCCATAGAAAATCAACGGCGTCTCTATTCAATTGTGTGGAGCGCATATCAGGTGGGTTTTCTCTGCCGGCTTAAGAGATACACGTGAAACTAAAGCCGATCCTGGGTGCCTAGGGTGCCTGTCATCCAATCCGCACTGAATTTCATTTCTAGCACATAGCCAAAAAATCGCCCCATTGACTTACATTGGAGTGCAGAAAAGGTCATTTTTTCTCGGTCCCTTTAAGAGGTAGGAGTTAAACAAGCTTAGGTCTGCGGTGCCCAGGGGGGACCCCATCCAGCCCGCACTGAGTTTCATTCCTACCACCTTAGGAAAAAAAGTCATTATTTTGAGGCTTAGAAGTCATTTCTGCAATTCCCATAGAAAATCAACGGCGTCTCTATTCAATTGTGTGGAGCGCATATCAGGTGGGTTTTCTCTGCCGGCTTAAGAGATACACGTGAAACTAAAGCCGATCCTGGGTGCCTAGGGTGCCTGTCATCCAATCCGCACTGAATTTCATTTCTAGCACATAGCCAAAAAATCGCCCCATTGACTTACATTGGAGTGCAGAAAAGGTCATTTTTTCTCGGTCCCTTTAAGAGGTAGGAGTTAAACAAGCTTAGGTCTGCGGTGCCCAGGGGGGACCCCATCCAGCCCGCACTGAGTTTCATTCCTACCACCTTAGGAAAAAAAGTCATTATTTTGAGGCTTAGAAGTCATTTCTGCAATTCCCATAGAAAATCAACGGCGTCTCTATTCAATTGTGTGGAGCGCATATCAGGTGGGTTTTCTCTGCCGGCTTAAGAGATACACGTGAAACTAAAGCCGATCCTGGGTGCCTAGGGTGCCTGTCATCCAATCCGCACTGAATTTCATTTCTAGCACATAGCCAAAAAATCGCCCCATTGACTTACATTGGAGTGCAGAAAAGGTCATTTTTTCTCGGTCCCTTTAAGAGGTAGGAGTTAAACAAGCTTAGGTCTGCGGTGCCCAGGGGGGACCCCATCCAGCCCGCACTGAGTTTCATTCCTACCACCTTAGGAAAAAAAGTCATTATTTTGAGGCTTAGAAGTCATTTCTGCAATTCCCATAGAAAATCAACGGCGTCTCTATTCAATTGTGTGGAGCGCATATCAGGTGGGTTTTCTCTGCCGGCTTAAGAGATACACGTGAAACTAAAGCCGATCCTGGGTGCCTAGGGTGCCTGTCATCCAATCCGCACTGAATTTCATTTCTAGCACATAGCCAAAAAATCGCCCCATTGACTTACATTGGAGTGCAGAAAAGGTCATTTTTTCTCGGTCCCTTTAAGAGGTAGGAGTTAAACAAGCTTAGGTCTGCGGTGCCCAGGGGGGACCCCATCCAGCCCGCACTGAGTTTCATTCCTACCACCTTAGGAAAAAAAGTCATTATTTTGAGGCTTAGAAGTCATTTCTGCAATTCCCATAGAAAATCAACGGCGTCTCTATTCAATTGTGTGGAGCGCATATCAGGTGGGTTTTCTCTGCCGGCTTAAGAGATACACGTGAAACTAAAGCCGATCCTGGGTGCCTAGGGTGCCTGTCATCCAATCCGCACTGAATTTCATTTCTAGCACATAGCCAAAAAATCGCCCCATTGACTTACATTGGAGTGCAGAAAAGGTCATTTTTTCTCGGTCCCTTTAAGAGGTAGGAGTTAAACAAGCTTAGGTCTGCGGTGCCCAGGGGGGACCCCATCCAGCCCGCACTGAGTTTCATTCCTACCACCTTAGGAAAAAAAGTCATTATTTTGAGGCTTAGAAGTCATTTCTGCAATTCCCATAGAAAATCAACGGCGTCTCTATTCAATTGTGTGGAGCGCATATCAGGTGGGTTTTCTCTGCCGGCTTAAGAGATACACGTGAAACTAAAGCCGATCCTGGGTGCCTAGGGTGCCTGTCATCCAATCCGCACTGAATTTCATTTCTAGCACATAGCCAAAAAATCGCCCCATTGACTTACATTGGAGTGCAGAAAAGGTCATTTTTTCTCGGTCCCTTTAAGAGGTAGGAGTTAAACAAGCTTAGGTCTGCGGTGCCCAGGGGGGACCCCATCCAGCCCGCACTGAGTTTCATTCCTACCACCTTAGGAAAAAAAGTCATTATTTTGAGGCTTAGAAGTCATTTCTGCAATTCCCATAGAAAATCAACGGCGTCTCTATTCAATTGTGTGGAGCGCATATCAGGTGGGTTTTCTCTGCCGGCTTAAGAGATACACGTGAAACTAAAGCCGATCCTGGGTGCCTAGGGTGCCTGTCATCCAATCCGCACTGAATTTCATTTCTAGCACATAGCCAAAAAATCGCCCCATTGACTTACATTGGAGTGCAGAAAAGGTCATTTTTTCTCGGTCCCTTTAAGAGGTAGGAGTTAAACAAGCTTAGGTCTGCGGTGCCCAGGGGGGACCCCATCCAGCCCGCACTGAGTTTCATTCCTACCACCTTAGGAAAAAAAGTCATTATTTTGAGGCTTAGAAGTCATTTCTGCAATTCCCATAGAAAATCAACGGCGTCTCTATTCAATTGTGTGGAGCGCATATCAGGTGGGTTTTCTCTGCCGGCTTAAGAGATACACGTGAAACTAAAGCCGATCCTGGGTGCCTAGGGTGCCTGTCATCCAATCCGCACTGAATTTCATTTCTAGCACATAGCCAAAAAATCGCCCCATTGACTTACATTGGAGTGCAGAAAAGGTCATTTTTTCTCGGTCCCTTTAAGAGGTAGGAGTTAAACAAGCTTAGGTCTGCGGTGCCCAGGGGGGACCCCATCCAGCCCGCACTGAGTTTCATTCCTACCACCTTAGGAAAAAAAGTCATTATTTTGAGGCTTAGAAGTCATTTCTGCAATTCCCATAGAAAATCAACGGCGTCTCTATTCAATTGTGTGGAGCGCATATCAGGTGGGTTTTCTCTGCCGGCTTAAGAGATACACGTGAAACTAAAGCCGATCCTGGGTGCCTAGGGTGCCTGTCATCCAATCCGCACTGAATTTCATTTCTAGCACATAGCCAAAAAATCGCCCCATTGACTTACATTGGAGTGCAGAAAAGGTCATTTTTTCTCGGTCCCTTTAAGAGGTAGGAGTTAAACAAGCTTAGGTCTGCGGTGCCCAGGGGGGACCCCATCCAGCCCGCACTGAGTTTCATTCCTACCACCTTAGGAAAAAAAGTCATTATTTTGAGGCTTAGAAGTCATTTCTGCAATTCCCATAGAAAATCAACGGCGTCTCTATTCAATTGTGTGGAGCGCATATCAGGTGGGTTTTCTCTGCCGGCTTAAGAGATACACGTGAAACTAAAGCCGATCCTGGGTGCCTAGGGTGCCTGTCATCCAATCCGCACTGAATTTCATTTCTAGCACATAGCCAAAAAATCGCCCCATTGACTTACATTGGAGTGCAGAAAAGGTCATTTTTTCTCGGTCCCTTTAAGAGGTAGGAGTTAAACAAGCTTAGGTCTGCGGTGCCCAGGGGGGACCCCATCCAGCCCGCACTGAGTTTCATTCCTACCACCTTAGGAAAAAAAGTCATTATTTTGAGGCTTAGAAGTCATTTCTGCAATTCCCATAGAAAATCAACGGCGTCTCTATTCAATTGTGTGGAGCGCATATCAGGTGGGTTTTCTCTGCCGGCTTAAGAGATACACGTGAAACTAAAGCCGATCCTGGGTGCCTAGGGTGCCTGTCATCCAATCCGCACTGAATTTCATTTCTAGCACATAGCCAAAAAATCGCCCCATTGACTTACATTGGAGTGCAGAAAAGGTCATTTTTTCTCGGTCCCTTTAAGAGGTAGGAGTTAAACAAGCTTAGGTCTGCGGTGCCCAGGGGGGACCCCATCCAGCCCGCACTGAGTTTCATTCCTACCACCTTAGGAAAAAAAGTCATTATTTTGAGGCTTAGAAGTCATTTCTGCAATTCCCATAGAAAATCAACGGCGTCTCTATTCAATTGTGTGGAGCGCATATCAGGTGGGTTTTCTCTGCCGGCTTAAGAGATACACGTGAAACTAAAGCCGATCCTGGGTGCCTAGGGTGCCTGTCATCCAATCCGCACTGAATTTCATTTCTAGCACATAGCCAAAAAATCGCCCCATTGACTTACATTGGAGTGCAGAAAAGGTCATTTTTTCTCGGTCCCTTTAAGAGGTAGGAGTTAAACAAGCTTAGGTCTGCGGTGCCCAGGGGGGACCCCATCCAGCCCGCACTGAGTTTCATTCCTACCACCTTAGGAAAAAAAGTCATTATTTTGAGGCTTAGAAGTCATTTCTGCAATTCCCATAGAAAATCAACGGCGTCTCTATTCAATTGTGTGGAGCGCATATCAGGTGGGTTTTCTCTGCCGGCTTAAGAGATACACGTGAAACTAAAGCCGATCCTGGGTGCCTAGGGTGCCTGTCATCCAATCCGCACTGAATTTCATTTCTAGCACATAGCCAAAAAATCGCCCCATTGACTTACATTGGAGTGCAGAAAAGGTCATTTTTTCTCGGTCCCTTTAAGAGGTAGGAGTTAAACAAGCTTAGGTCTGCGGTGCCCAGGGGGGACCCCATCCAGCCCGCACTGAGTTTCATTCCTACCACCTTAGGAAAAAAAGTCATTATTTTGAGGCTTAGAAGTCATTTCTGCAATTCCCATAGAAAATCAACGGCGTCTCTATTCAATTGTGTGGAGCGCATATCAGGTGGGTTTTCTCTGCCGGCTTAAGAGATACACGTGAAACTAAAGCCGATCCTGGGTGCCTAGGGTGCCTGTCATCCAATCCGCACTGAATTTCATTTCTAGCACATAGCCAAAAAATCGCCCCATTGACTTACATTGGAGTGCAGAAAAGGTCATTTTTTCTCGGTCCCTTTAAGAGGTAGGAGTTAAACAAGCTTAGGTCTGCGGTGCCCAGGGGGGACCCCATCCAGCCCGCACTGAGTTTCATTCCTACCACCTTAGGAAAAAAAGTCATTATTTTGAGGCTTAGAAGTCATTTCTGCAATTCCCATAGAAAATCAACGGCGTCTCTATTCAATTGTGTGGAGCGCATATCAGGTGGGTTTTCTCTGCCGGCTTAAGAGATACACGTGAAACTAAAGCCGATCCTGGGTGCCTAGGGTGCCTGTCATCCAATCCGCACTGAATTTCATTTCTAGCACATAGCCAAAAAATCGCCCCATTGACTTACATTGGAGTGCAGAAAAGGTCATTTTTTCTCGGTCCCTTTAAGAGGTAGGAGTTAAACAAGCTTAGGTCTGCGGTGCCCAGGGGGGACCCCATCCAGCCCGCACTGAGTTTCATTCCTACCACCTTAGGAAAAAAAGTCATTATTTTGAGGCTTAGAAGTCATTTCTGCAATTCCCATAGAAAATCAACGGCGTCTCTATTCAATTGTGTGGAGCGCATATCAGGTGGGTTTTCTCTGCCGGCTTAAGAGATACACGTGAAACTAAAGCCGATCCTGGGTGCCTAGGGTGCCTGTCATCCAATCCGCACTGAATTTCATTTCTAGCACATAGCCAAAAAATCGCCCCATTGACTTACATTGGAGTGCAGAAAAGGTCATTTTTTCTCGGTCCCTTTAAGAGGTAGGAGTTAAACAAGCTTAGGTCTGCGGTGCCCAGGGGGGACCCCATCCAGCCCGCACTGAGTTTCATTCCTACCACCTTAGGAAAAAAAGTCATTATTTTGAGGCTTAGAAGTCATTTCTGCAATTCCCATAGAAAATCAACGGCGTCTCTATTCAATTGTGTGGAGCGCATATCAGGTGGGTTTTCTCTGCCGGCTTAAGAGATACACGTGAAACTAAAGCCGATCCTGGGTGCCTAGGGTGCCTGTCATCCAATCCGCACTGAATTTCATTTCTAGCACATAGCCAAAAAATCGCCCCATTGACTTACATTGGAGTGCAGAAAAGGTCATTTTTTCTCGGTCCCTTTAAGAGGTAGGAGTTAAACAAGCTTAGGTCTGCGGTGCCCAGGGGGGACCCCATCCAGCCCGCACTGAGTTTCATTCCTACCACCTTAGGAAAAAAAGTCATTATTTTGAGGCTTAGAAGTCATTTCTGCAATTCCCATAGAAAATCAACGGCGTCTCTATTCAATTGTGTGGAGCGCATATCAGGTGGGTTTTCTCTGCCGGCTTAAGAGATACACGTGAAACTAAAGCCGATCCTGGGTGCCTAGGGTGCCTGTCATCCAATCCGCACTGAATTTCATTTCTAGCACATAGCCAAAAAATCGCCCCATTGACTTACATTGGAGTGCAGAAAAGGTCATTTTTTCTCGGTCCCTTTAAGAGGTAGGAGTTAAACAAGCTTAGGTCTGCGGTGCCCAGGGGGGACCCCATCCAGCCCGCACTGAGTTTCATTCCTACCACCTTAGGAAAAAAAGTCATTATTTTGAGGCTTAGAAGTCATTTCTGCAATTCCCATAGAAAATCAACGGCGTCTCTATTCAATTGTGTGGAGCGCATATCAGGTGGGTTTTCTCTGCCGGCTTAAGAGATACACGTGAAACTAAAGCCGATCCTGGGTGCCTAGGGTGCCTGTCATCCAATCCGCACTGAATTTCATTTCTAGCACATAGCCAAAAAATCGCCCCATTGACTTACATTGGAGTGCAGAAAAGGTCATTTTTTCTCGGTCCCTTTAAGAGGTAGGAGTTAAACAAGCTTAGGTCTGCGGTGCCCAGGGGGGACCCCATCCAGCCCGCACTGAGTTTCATTCCTACCACCTTAGGAAAAAAAGTCATTATTTTGAGGCTTAGAAGTCATTTCTGCAATTCCCATAGAAAATCAACGGCGTCTCTATTCAATTGTGTGGAGCGCATATCAGGTGGGTTTTCTCTGCCGGCTTAAGAGATACACGTGAAACTAAAGCCGATCCTGGGTGCCTAGGGTGCCTGTCATCCAATCCGCACTGAATTTCATTTCTAGCACATAGCCAAAAAATCGCCCCATTGACTTACATTGGAGTGCAGAAAAGGTCATTTTTTCTCGGTCCCTTTAAGAGGTAGGAGTTAAACAAGCTTAGGTCTGCGGTGCCCAGGGGGGACCCCATCCAGCCCGCACTGAGTTTCATTCCTACCACCTTAGGAAAAAAAGTCATTATTTTGAGGCTTAGAAGTCATTTCTGCAATTCCCATAGAAAATCAACGGCGTCTCTATTCAATTGTGTGGAGCGCATATCAGGTGGGTTTTCTCTGCCGGCTTAAGAGATACACGTGAAACTAAAGCCGATCCTGGGTGCCTAGGGTGCCTGTCATCCAATCCGCACTGAATTTCATTTCTAGCACATAGCCAAAAAATCGCCCCATTGACTTACATTGGAGTGCAGAAAAGGTCATTTTTTCTCGGTCCCTTTAAGAGGTAGGAGTTAAACAAGCTTAGGTCTGCGGTGCCCAGGGGGGACCCCATCCAGCCCGCACTGAGTTTCATTCCTACCACCTTAGGAAAAAAAGTCATTATTTTGAGGCTTAGAAGTCATTTCTGCAATTCCCATAGAAAATCAACGGCGTCTCTATTCAATTGTGTGGAGCGCATATCAGGTGGGTTTTCTCTGCCGGCTTAAGAGATACACGTGAAACTAAAGCCGATCCTGGGTGCCTAGGGTGCCTGTCATCCAATCCGCACTGAATTTCATTTCTAGCACATAGCCAAAAAATCGCCCCATTGACTTACATTGGAGTGCAGAAAAGGTCATTTTTTCTCGGTCCCTTTAAGAGGTAGGAGTTAAACAAGCTTAGGTCTGCGGTGCCCAGGGGGGACCCCATCCAGCCCGCACTGAGTTTCATTCCTACCACCTTAGGAAAAAAAGTCATTATTTTGAGGCTTAGAAGTCATTTCTGCAATTCCCATAGAAAATCAACGGCGTCTCTATTCAATTGTGTGGAGCGCATATCAGGTGGGTTTTCTCTGCCGGCTTAAGAGATACACGTGAAACTAAAGCCGATCCTGGGTGCCTAGGGTGCCTGTCATCCAATCCGCACTGAATTTCATTTCTAGCACATAGCCAAAAAATCGCCCCATTGACTTACATTGGAGTGCAGAAAAGGTCATTTTTTCTCGGTCCCTTTAAGAGGTAGGAGTTAAACAAGCTTAGGTCTGCGGTGCCCAGGGGGGACCCCATCCAGCCCGCACTGAGTTTCATTCCTACCACCTTAGGAAAAAAAGTCATTATTTTGAGGCTTAGAAGTCATTTCTGCAATTCCCATAGAAAATCAACGGCGTCTCTATTCAATTGTGTGGAGCGCATATCAGGTGGGTTTTCTCTGCCGGCTTAAGAGATACACGTGAAACTAAAGCCGATCCTGGGTGCCTAGGGTGCCTGTCATCCAATCCGCACTGAATTTCATTTCTAGCACATAGCCAAAAAATCGCCCCATTGACTTACATTGGAGTGCAGAAAAGGTCATTTTTTCTCGGTCCCTTTAAGAGGTAGGAGTTAAACAAGCTTAGGTCTGCGGTGCCCAGGGGGGACCCCATCCAGCCCACACTGAGTTTCATTCCTACCACCTTAGGAAAAAAAGTCATTATTTTGAGGCTTAGAAGTCATTTCTGCAATTCCCATAGAAAATCAATGGCGTCTCTATTCAATTGTGTGGAGCGCATATCAGGTGGGTTTTCTCTGCCGGCTTAAGAGATACACGTGAAACTAAAGCCGATCCTGGGTGCCTAGGGTGCCTGTCATCCAATCCGCACTGAATTTCATTTCTAGCACATAGCCAAAAAATCGCCCCATTGACTTACATTGGAGTGCAGAAAAGGTCATTTTTTCTCGGTCCCTTTTAGAAACAAAAGGTGTTAAACAGTTAGGTTTGCGGTGCCCAAGGAGTATTATTTGACTTAGGAGTTCATTCCTATACCTTAGGAAAAAACGTCATTATTTTGAGGCTTGAAGTTACTCAATTTCTGCAATTCAAGGCTTATCACAGTGTCCGGTGATCATATTCTCTGCCGGTCTTAAGAGCGGATAGCAGGTGGGGTTGTTGCAGGCTGAGTTGCACTGTAACAAAAGCCAAATCCTGAGTCATTTAGGGGATAGAAAAGGTGAATTTCATTGGTGCGATAGCAGGTCGAGTTAAGAGACTACAATTTCCTGGGGGGGACCCCATCCAGCCACTGAGTTTCATTCCTACCACCTTAGGAAAAAAAGTCATTATTTTGAGGCTTAGAAGTCATTTCTGCAATTCCCCAGAAAATCAACCGCGCCCTATTCAATTGTGTGGAGCGCATATCAGGTGGGTTTTCTCTGGCTTAAGAGATACACGTAACTAAAAAAGATCCTGGGTGCCTAGGGTGCCTGTCATCCAATCCGCACTGAATTTCATTTCTAGCACATAGCCAAAAAATCGCCCCATTGACTTACAAAGGAGTGCAGAAAAGGTCATTTTTTCTCGGTCCCTTTAAGAGTTAGGAGTTAAACAAGCTTAGGTCTGCGGTGCCCAGGGGTAACCCCATCCAGCCCGCACTGAGTTTCATTCCTACCACCTTAGGAAAAAAGTCATTATTTGAGGCTTAGAAGTCATTTCTGCAATTCCCATAGAAAATCAACGGCGCTCTATTCAATTGTGTGGAGCGCATATCAGGTGGGTTTTCTCTGCCGGCTTAAGAGATACACGTGAAACTAAAGCCGATCCTGGGTGCTAGGGTGCCTGTCATCCAATCCGCACTGAATTTCATTTCTAGCACATAGCCAAAAAATCGCCCCATTGACTTACATTGGAGTGCAGAAAAGGTCATTTTTTCTCGGTCCCTTTAAGAGGTAGGAGTTAAACAAGCTTAGGTCTGCGGTGCCCAGGGGGGACCCCATCCAGCCCGCACTGAGTTTCATTCCTACCACCTTAGGAAAAAAAGTCATTATTTTGAGGCTTAGAAGTCATTTCTGCAATTCCCATAGAAAATCAACGGCGTCTCTATTCAATTGTGTGGAGCGCATATCAGGTGGGTTTTCTCTGCCGGCTTAAGAGATACACGTGAAACTAAAGCCGATCCTGGGTGCCTAGGGTGCCTGTCATCCAATCCGCACTGAATTTCATTTCTAGCACATAGCCAAAAAATCGCCCCATTGACTTACATTGGAGTGCAGAAAAGGTCATTTTTTCTCGGTCCCTTTAAGAGGTAGGAGTTAAACAAGCTTAGGTCTGCGGTGCCCAGGGGGGACCCCATCCAGCCCGCACTGAGTTTCATTCCTACCACCTTAGGAAAAAAAGTCATTATTTTGAGGCTTAGAAGTCATTTCTGCAATTCCCATAGAAAATCACGGCGTCTCTATTCAATTGTGTGGAGCGCATATCAGGTGGTTTTCTCTGCCGGCTTAAGAGATACACGTGAAACTAAAGCCGATCCTGGGTGCCTAGGGTGCCTGTCATCCAATCCGCACTGAATTTCATTTCTAGCACATAGCCAAAAAATCGCCCCATTGACTTACATTGGAGTGCAGAAAAGGTCATTTTTTCTCGGTCCCTTTAAGAGGTAGGAGTTAAACAAGCTTAGGTCTGCGGTGCCCAGGGGGGACCCCATCCAGCCCGCACTGAGTTTCATTCCTACCACCTTAGGAAAAAAAGTCATTATTTTGAGGCTTAGAAGTCATTTCTGCAATTCCCATAGAAAATCAACGGCGTCTCTATTCAATTGTGTGGAGCGCATATCAGGTGGGTTTTCTCTGCCGGCTTAAGAGATACACGTGAAACTAAAGCCGATCCTGGGTGCCTAGGGTGCCTGTCATCCAATCCGCACTGAATTTCATTTCTAGCACATAGCCAAAAAATCGCCCCATTGACTTACATTGGAGTGCAGAAAAGGTCATTTTTTCTCGGTCCCTTTAAGAGGTAGGAGTTAAACAAGCTTAGGTCTGCGGTGCCCAGGGGGGACCCCATCCAGCCCGCACTGAGTTTCATTCCTACCACCTTAGGAAAAAAAGTCATTATTTTGAGGCTTAGAAGTCATTTCTGCAATTCCCATAGAAAATCAACGGCGTCTCTATTCAATTGTGTGGAGCGCATATCAGGTGGGTTTTCTCTGCCGGCTTAAGAGATACACGTGAAACTAAAGCCGATCCTGGGTGCCTAGGGTGCCTGTCATCCAATCCGCACTGAATTTCATTTCTAGCACATAGCCAAAAAATCGCCCCATTGACTTACATTGGAGTGCAGAAAAGGTCATTTTTTCTCGGTCCCTTTAAGAGGTAGGAGTTAAACAAGCTTAGGTCTGCGGTGCCCAGGGGGGACCCCATCCAGCCCGCACTGAGTTTCATTCCTACCACCTTAGGAAAAAAAGTCATTATTTTGAGGCTTAGAAGTCATTTCTGCAATTCCCATAGAAAATCAACGGCGTCTCTATTCAATTGTGTGGAGCGCATATCAGGTGGGTTTTCTCTGCCGGCTTAAGAGATACACGTGAAACTAAAGCCGATCCTGGGTGCCTAGGGTGCCTGTCATCCAATCCGCACTGAATTTCATTTCTAGCACATAGCCAAAAAATCGCCCCATTGACTTACATTGGAGTGCAGAAAAGGTCATTTTTTCTCGGTCCCTTTAAGAGGTAGGAGTTAAACAAGCTTAGGTCTGCGGTGCCCAGGGGGGACCCCATCCAGCCCGCACTGAGTTTCATTCCTACCACCTTAGGAAAAAAAGTCATTATTTTGAGGCTTAGAAGTCATTTCTGCAATTCCCATAGAAAATCAACGGCGTCTCTATTCAATTGTGTGGAGCGCATATCAGGTGGGTTTTCTCTGCCGGCTTAAGAGATACACGTGAAACTAAAGCCGATCCTGGGTGCCTAGGGTGCCTGTCATCCAATCCGCACTGAATTTCATTTCTAGCACATAGCCAAAAAATCGCCCCATTGACTTACATTGGAGTGCAGAAAAGGTCATTTTTTCTCGGTCCCTTTAAGAGGTAGGAGTTAAACAAGCTTAGGTCTGCGGTGCCCAGGGGGGACCCCATCCAGCCCGCACTGAGTTTCATTCCTACCACCTTAGGAAAAAAAGTCATTATTTTGAGGCTTAGAAGTCATTTCTGCAATTCCCATAGAAAATCAACGGCGTCTCTATTCAATTGTGTGGAGCGCATATCAGGTGGGTTTTCTCTGCCGGCTTAAGAGATACACGTGAAACTAAAGCCGATCCTGGGTGCCTAGGGTGCCTGTCATCCAATCCGCACTGAATTTCATTTCTAGCACATAGCCAAAAAATCGCCCCATTGACTTACATTGGAGTGCAGAAAAGGTCATTTTTTCTCGGTCCCTTTAAGAGGTAGGAGTTAAACAAGCTTAGGTCTGCGGTGCCCAGGGGGGACCCCATCCAGCCCGCACTGAGTTTCATTCCTACCACCTTAGGAAAAAAAGTCATTATTTTGAGGCTTAGAAGTCATTTCTGCAATTCCCATAGAAAATCAACGGCGTCTCTATTCAATTGTGTGGAGCGCATATCAGGTGGGTTTTCTCTGCCGGCTTAAGAGATACACGTGAAACTAAAGCCGATCCTGGGTGCCTAGGGTGCCTGTCATCCAATCCGCACTGAATTTCATTTCTAGCACATAGCCAAAAAATCGCCCCATTGACTTACATTGGAGTGCAGAAAAGGTCATTTTTTCTCGGTCCCTTTAAGAGGTAGGAGTTAAACAAGCTTAGGTCTGCGGTGCCCAGGGGGGACCCCATCCAGCCCGCACTGAGTTTCATTCCTACCACCTTAGGAAAAAAAGTCATTATTTTGAGGCTTAGAAGTCATTTCTGCAATTCCCATAGAAAATCAACGGCGTCTCTATTCAATTGTGTGGAGCGCATATCAGGTGGGTTTTCTCTGCCGGCTTAAGAGATACACGTGAAACTAAAGCCGATCCTGGGTGCCTAGGGTGCCTGTCATCCAATCCGCACTGAATTTCATTTCTAGCACATAGCCAAAAAATCGCCCCATTGACTTACATTGGAGTGCAGAAAAGGTCATTTTTTCTCGGTCCCTTTAAGAGGTAGGAGTTAAACAAGCTTAGGTCTGCGGTGCCCAGGGGGGACCCCATCCAGCCCGCACTGAGTTTCATTCCTACCACCTTAGGAAAAAAAGTCATTATTTTGAGGCTTAGAAGTCATTTCTGCAATTCCCATAGAAAATCAACGGCGTCTCTATTCAATTGTGTGGAGCGCATATCAGGTGGGTTTTCTCTGCCGGCTTAAGAGATACACGTGAAACTAAAGCCGATCCTGGGTGCCTAGGGTGCCTGTCATCCAATCCGCACTGAATTTCATTTCTAGCACATAGCCAAAAAATCGCCCCATTGACTTACATTGGAGTGCAGAAAAGGTCATTTTTTCTCGGTCCCTTTAAGAGGTAGGAGTTAAACAAGCTTAGGTCTGCGGTGCCCAGGGGGGACCCCATCCAGCCCGCACTGAGTTTCATTCCTACCACCTTAGGAAAAAAAGTCATTATTTTGAGGCTTAGAAGTCATTTCTGCAATTCCCATAGAAAATCAACGGCGTCTCTATTCAATTGTGTGGAGCGCATATCAGGTGGGTTTTCTCTGCCGGCTTAAGAGATACACGTGAAACTAAAGCCGATCCTGGGTGCCTAGGGTGCCTGTCATCCAATCCGCACTGAATTTCATTTCTAGCACATAGCCAAAAAATCGCCCCATTGACTTACATTGGAGTGCAGAAAAGGTCATTTTTTCTCGGTCCCTTTAAGAGGTAGGAGTTAAACAAGCTTAGGTCTGCGGTGCCCAGGGGGGACCCCATCCAGCCCGCACTGAGTTTCATTCCTACCACCTTAGGAAAAAAAGTCATTATTTTGAGGCTTAGAAGTCATTTCTGCAATTCCCATAGAAAATCAACGGCGTCTCTATTCAATTGTGTGGAGCGCATATCAGGTGGGTTTTCTCTGCCGGCTTAAGAGATACACGTGAAACTAAAGCCGATCCTGGGTGCCTAGGGTGCCTGTCATCCAATCCGCACTGAATTTCATTTCTAGCACATAGCCAAAAAATCGCCCCATTGACTTACATTGGAGTGCAGAAAAGGTCATTTTTTCTCGGTCCCTTTAAGAGGTAGGAGTTAAACAAGCTTAGGTCTGCGGTGCCCAGGGGGGACCCCATCCAGCCCGCACTGAGTTTCATTCCTACCACCTTAGGAAAAAAAGTCATTATTTTGAGGCTTAGAAGTCATTTCTGCAATTCCCATAGAAAATCAACGGCGTCTCTATTCAATTGTGTGGAGCGCATATCAGGTGGGTTTTCTCTGCCGGCTTAAGAGATACACGTGAAACTAAAGCCGATCCTGGGTGCCTAGGGTGCCTGTCATCCAATCCGCACTGAATTTCATTTCTAGCACATAGCCAAAAAATCGCCCCATTGACTTACATTGGAGTGCAGAAAAGGTCATTTTTTCTCGGTCCCTTTAAGAGGTAGGAGTTAAACAAGCTTAGGTCTGCGGTGCCCAGGGGGGACCCCATCCAGCCCGCACTGAGTTTCATTCCTACCACCTTAGGAAAAAAAGTCATTATTTTGAGGCTTAGAAGTCATTTCTGCAATTCCCATAGAAAATCAACGGCGTCTCTATTCAATTGTGTGGAGCGCATATCAGGTGGGTTTTCTCTGCCGGCTTAAGAGATACACGTGAAACTAAAGCCGATCCTGGGTGCCTAGGGTGCCTGTCATCCAATCCGCACTGAATTTCATTTCTAGCACATAGCCAAAAAATCGCCCCATTGACTTACATTGGAGTGCAGAAAAGGTCATTTTTTCTCGGTCCCTTTAAGAGGTAGGAGTTAAACAAGCTTAGGTCTGCGGTGCCCAGGGGGGACCCCATCCAGCCCGCACTGAGTTTCATTCCTACCACCTTAGGAAAAAAAGTCATTATTTTGAGGCTTAGAAGTCATTTCTGCAATTCCCATAGAAAATCAACGGCGTCTCTATTCAATTGTGTGGAGCGCATATCAGGTGGGTTTTCTCTGCCGGCTTAAGAGATACACGTGAAACTAAAGCCGATCCTGGGTGCCTAGGGTGCCTGTCATCCAATCCGCACTGAATTTCATTTCTAGCACATAGCCAAAAAATCGCCCCATTGACTTACATTGGAGTGCAGAAAAGGTCATTTTTTCTCGGTCCCTTTAAGAGGTAGGAGTTAAACAAGCTTAGGTCTGCGGTGCCCAGGGGGGACCCCATCCAGCCCGCACTGAGTTTCATTCCTACCACCTTAGGAAAAAAAGTCATTATTTTGAGGCTTAGAAGTCATTTCTGCAATTCCCATAGAAAATCAACGGCGTCTCTATTCAATTGTGTGGAGCGCATATCAGGTGGGTTTTCTCTGCCGGCTTAAGAGATACACGTGAAACTAAAGCCGATCCTGGGTGCCTAGGGTGCCTGTCATCCAATCCGCACTGAATTTCATTTCTAGCACATAGCCAAAAAATCGCCCCATTGACTTACATTGGAGTGCAGAAAAGGTCATTTTTTCTCGGTCCCTTTAAGAGGTAGGAGTTAAACAAGCTTAGGTCTGCGGTGCCCAGGGGGGACCCCATCCAGCCCGCACTGAGTTTCATTCCTACCACCTTAGGAAAAAAAGTCATTATTTTGAGGCTTAGAAGTCATTTCTGCAATTCCCATAGAAAATCAACGGCGTCTCTATTCAATTGTGTGGAGCGCATATCAGGTGGGTTTTCTCTGCCGGCTTAAGAGATACACGTGAAACTAAAGCCGATCCTGGGTGCCTAGGGTGCCTGTCATCCAATCCGCACTGAATTTCATTTCTAGCACATAGCCAAAAAATCGCCCCATTGACTTACATTGGAGTGCAGAAAAGGTCATTTTTTCTCGGTCCCTTTAAGAGGTAGGAGTTAAACAAGCTTAGGTCTGCGGTGCCCAGGGGGGACCCCATCCAGCCCGCACTGAGTTTCATTCCTACCACCTTAGGAAAAAAAGTCATTATTTTGAGGCTTAGAAGTCATTTCTGCAATTCCCATAGAAAATCAACGGCGTCTCTATTCAATTGTGTGGAGCGCATATCAGGTGGGTTTTCTCTGCCGGCTTAAGAGATACACGTGAAACTAAAGCCGATCCTGGGTGCCTAGGGTGCCTGTCATCCAATCCGCACTGAATTTCATTTCTAGCACATAGCCAAAAAATCGCCCCATTGACTTACATTGGAGTGCAGAAAAGGTCATTTTTTCTCGGTCCCTTTAAGAGGTAGGAGTTAAACAAGCTTAGGTCTGCGGTGCCCAGGGGGGACCCCATCCAGCCCGCACTGAGTTTCATTCCTACCACCTTAGGAAAAAAAGTCATTATTTTGAGGCTTAGAAGTCATTTCTGCAATTCCCATAGAAAATCAACGGCGTCTCTATTCAATTGTGTGGAGCGCATATCAGGTGGGTTTTCTCTGCCGGCTTAAGAGATACACGTGAAACTAAAGCCGATCCTGGGTGCCTAGGGTGCCTGTCATCCAATCCGCACTGAATTTCATTTCTAGCACATAGCCAAAAAATCGCCCCATTGACTTACATTGGAGTGCAGAAAAGGTCATTTTTTCTCGGTCCCTTTAAGAGGTAGGAGTTAAACAAGCTTAGGTCTGCGGTGCCCAGGGGGGACCCCATCCAGCCCGCACTGAGTTTCATTCCTACCACCTTAGGAAAAAAAGTCATTATTTTGAGGCTTAGAAGTCATTTCTGCAATTCCCATAGAAAATCAACGGCGTCTCTATTCAATTGTGTGGAGCGCATATCAGGTGGGTTTTCTCTGCCGGCTTAAGAGATACACGTGAAACTAAAGCCGATCCTGGGTGCCTAGGGTGCCTGTCATCCAATCCGCACTGAATTTCATTTCTAGCACATAGCCAAAAAATCGCCCCATTGACTTACATTGGAGTGCAGAAAAGGTCATTTTTTCTCGGTCCCTTTAAGAGGTAGGAGTTAAACAAGCTTAGGTCTGCGGTGCCCAGGGGGGACCCCATCCAGCCCGCACTGAGTTTCATTCCTACCACCTTAGGAAAAAAAGTCATTATTTTGAGGCTTAGAAGTCATTTCTGCAATTCCCATAGAAAATCAACGGCGTCTCTATTCAATTGTGTGGAGCGCATATCAGGTGGGTTTTCTCTGCCGGCTTAAGAGATACACGTGAAACTAAAGCCGATCCTGGGTGCCTAGGGTGCCTGTCATCCAATCCGCACTGAATTTCATTTCTAGCACATAGCCAAAAAATCGCCCCATTGACTTACATTGGAGTGCAGAAAAGGTCATTTTTTCTCGGTCCCTTTAAGAGGTAGGAGTTAAACAAGCTTAGGTCTGCGGTGCCCAGGGGGACCCCATCCAGCCCGCACTGAGTTTCATTCCTACCACCTTAGGAAAAAAAGTCATTATTTTGAGGCTTAGAAGTCATTTCTGCAATTCCCATAGAAAATCAACGGCGTCTCTATTCAATTGTGTGGAGCGCATATCAGGTGGGTTTTCTCTGCCGGCTTAAGAGATACACGTGAAACTAAAGCCGATCCTGGGTGCCTAGGGTGCCTGTCATCCAATCCGCACTGAATTTCATTTCTAGCACATAGCCAAAAAATCGCCCCATTGACTTACATTGGAGTGCAGAAAAGGTCATTTTTTCTCGGTCCCTTTAAGAGGTAGGAGTTAAACAAGCTTAGGTCTGCGGTGCCCAGGGGGGACCCCATCCAGCCCGCACTGAGTTTCATTCCTACCACCTTAGGAAAAAAAGTCATTATTTTGAGGCTTAGAAGTCATTTCTGCAATTCCCATAGAAAATCAACGGCGTCTCTATTCAATTGTGTGGAGCGCATATCAGGTGGGTTTTCTCTGCCGGCTTAAGAGATACACGTGAAACTAAAGCCGATCCTGGGTGCCTAGGGTGCCTGTCATCCAATCCGCACTGAATTTCATTTCTAGCACATAGCCAAAAAATCGCCCCATTGACTTACATTGGAGTGCAGAAAAGGTCATTTTTTCTCGGTCCCTTTAAGAGGTAGGAGTTAAACAAGCTTAGGTCTGCGGTGCCCAGGGGGGACCCCATCCAGCCCGCACTGAGTTTCATTCCTACCACCTTAGGAAAAAAAGTCATTATTTTGAGGCTTAGAAGTCATTTCTGCAATTCCCATAGAAAATCAACGGCGTCTCTATTCAATTGTGTGGAGCGCATATCAGGTGGGTTTTCTCTGCCGGCTTAAGAGATACACGTGAAACTAAAGCCGATCCTGGGTGCCTAGGGTGCCTGTCATCCAATCCGCACTGAATTTCATTTCTAGCACATAGCCAAAAAATCGCCCCATTGACTTACATTGGAGTGCAGAAAAGGTCATTTTTTCTCGGTCCCTTTAAGAGGTAGGAGTTAAACAAGCTTAGGTCTGCGGTGCCCAGGGGGGACCCCATCCAGCCCGCACTGAGTTTCATTCCTACCACCTTAGGAAAAAAAGTCATTATTTTGAGGCTTAGAAGTCATTTCTGCAATTCCCATAGAAAATCAACGGCGTCTCTATTCAATTGTGTGGAGCGCATATCAGGTGGGTTTTCTCTGCCGGCTTAAGAGATACACGTGAAACTAAAGCCGATCCTGGGTGCCTAGGGTGCCTGTCATCCAATCCGCACTGAATTTCATTTCTAGCACATAGCCAAAAAATCGCCCCATTGACTTACATTGGAGTGCAGAAAAGGTCATTTTTTCTCGGTCCCTTTAAGAGGTAGGAGTTAAACAAGCTTAGGTCTGCGGTGCCCAGGGGGGACCCCATCCAGCCCGCACTGAGTTTCATTCCTACCACCTTAGGAAAAAAAGTCATTATTTTGAGGCTTAGAAGTCATTTCTGCAATTCCCATAGAAAATCAACGGCGTCTCTATTCAATTGTGTGGAGCGCATATCAGGTGGGTTTTCTCTGCCGGCTTAAGAGATACACGTGAAACTAAAGCCGATCCTGGGTGCCTAGGGTGCCTGTCATCCAATCCGCACTGAATTTCATTTCTAGCACATAGCCAAAAAATCGCCCCATTGACTTACATTGGAGTGCAGAAAAGGTCATTTTTTCTCGGTCCCTTTAAGAGGTAGGAGTTAAACAAGCTTAGGTCTGCGGTGCCCAGGGGGGACCCCATCCAGCCCGCACTGAGTTTCATTCCTACCACCTTAGGAAAAAAAGTCATTATTTTGAGGCTTAGAAGTCATTTCTGCAATTCCCATAGAAAATCAACGGCGTCTCTATTCAATTGTGTGGAGCGCATATCAGGTGGGTTTTCTCTGCCGGCTTAAGAGATACACGTGAAACTAAAGCCGATCCTGGGTGCCTAGGGTGCCTGTCATCCAATCCGCACTGAATTTCATTTCTAGCACATAGCCAAAAAATCGCCCCATTGACTTACATTGGAGTGCAGAAAAGGTCATTTTTTCTCGGTCCCTTTAAGAGGTAGGAGTTAAACAAGCTTAGGTCTGCGGTGCCCAGGGGGGACCCCATCCAGCCCGCACTGAGTTTCATTCCTACCACCTTAGGAAAAAAAGTCATTATTTTGAGGCTTAGAAGTCATTTCTGCAATTCCCATAGAAAATCAACGGCGTCTCTATTCAATTGTGTGGAGCGCATATCAGGTGGGTTTTCTCTGCCGGCTTAAGAGATACACGTGAAACTAAAGCCGATCCTGGGTGCCTAGGGTGCCTGTCATCCAATCCGCACTGAATTTCATTTCTAGCACATAGCCAAAAAATCGCCCCATTGACTTACATTGGAGTGCAGAAAAGGTCATTTTTTCTCGGTCCCTTTAAGAGGTAGGAGTTAAACAAGCTTAGGTCTGCGGTGCCCAGGGGGGACCCCATCCAGCCCGCACTGAGTTTCATTCCTACCACCTTAGGAAAAAAAGTCATTATTTTGAGGCTTAGAAGTCATTTCTGCAATTCCCATAGAAAATCAACGGCGTCTCTATTCAATTGTGTGGAGCGCATATCAGGTGGGTTTTCTCTGCCGGCTTAAGAGATACACGTGAAACTAAAGCCGATCCTGGGTGCCTAGGGTGCCTGTCATCCAATCCGCACTGAATTTCATTTCTAGCACATAGCCAAAAAATCGCCCCATTGACTTACATTGGAGTGCAGAAAAGGTCATTTTTTCTCGGTCCCTTTAAGAGGTAGGAGTTAAACAAGCTTAGGTCTGCGGTGCCCAGGGGGGACCCCATCCAGCCCGCACTGAGTTTCATTCCTACCACCTTAGGAAAAAAAGTCATTATTTTGAGGCTTAGAAGTCATTTCTGCAATTCCCATAGAAAATCAACGGCGTCTCTATTCAATTGTGTGGAGCGCATATCAGGTGGGTTTTCTCTGCCGGCTTAAGAGATACACGTGAAACTAAAGCCGATCCTGGGTGCCTAGGGTGCCTGTCATCCAATCCGCACTGAATTTCATTTCTAGCACATAGCCAAAAAATCGCCCCATTGACTTACATTGGAGTGCAGAAAAGGTCATTTTTTCTCGGTCCCTTTAAGAGGTAGGAGTTAAACAAGCTTAGGTCTGCGGTGCCCAGGGGGGACCCCATCCAGCCCGCACTGAGTTTCATTCCTACCACCTTAGGAAAAAAAGTCATTATTTTGAGGCTTAGAAGTCATTTCTGCAATTCCCATAGAAAATCAACGGCGTCTCTATTCAATTGTGTGGAGCGCATATCAGGTGGGTTTTCTCTGCCGGCTTAAGAGATACACGTGAAACTAAAGCCGATCCTGGGTGCCTAGGGTGCCTGTCATCCAATCCGCACTGAATTTCATTTCTAGCACATAGCCAAAAAATCGCCCCATTGACTTACATTGGAGTGCAGAAAAGGTCATTTTTTCTCGGTCCCTTTAAGAGGTAGGAGTTAAACAAGCTTAGGTCTGCGGTGCCCAGGGGGGACCCCATCCAGCCCGCACTGAGTTTCATTCCTACCACCTTAGGAAAAAAAGTCATTATTTTGAGGCTTAGAAGTCATTTCTGCAATTCCCATAGAAAATCAACGGCGTCTCTATTCAATTGTGTGGAGCGCATATCAGGTGGGTTTTCTCTGCCGGCTTAAGAGATACACGTGAAACTAAAGCCGATCCTGGGTGCCTAGGGTGCCTGTCATCCAATCCGCACTGAATTTCATTTCTAGCACATAGCCAAAAAATCGCCCCATTGACTTACATTGGAGTGCAGAAAAGGTCATTTTTTCTCGGTCCCTTTAAGAGGTAGGAGTTAAACAAGCTTAGGTCTGCGGTGCCCAGGGGGGACCCCATCCAGCCCGCACTGAGTTTCATTCCTACCACCTTAGGAAAAAAAGTCATTATTTTGAGGCTTAGAAGTCATTTCTGCAATTCCCATAGAAAATCAACGGCGTCTCTATTCAATTGTGTGGAGCGCATATCAGGTGGGTTTTCTCTGCCGGCTTAAGAGATACACGTGAAACTAAAGCCGATCCTGGGTGCCTAGGGTGCCTGTCATCCAATCCGCACTGAATTTCATTTCTAGCACATAGCCAAAAAATCGCCCCATTGACTTACATTGGAGTGCAGAAAAGGTCATTTTTTCTCGGTCCCTTTAAGAGGTAGGAGTTAAACAAGCTTAGGTCTGCGGTGCCCAGGGGGGACCCCATCCAGCCCGCACTGAGTTTCATTCCTACCACCTTAGGAAAAAAAGTCATTATTTTGAGGCTTAGAAGTCATTTCTGCAATTCCCATAGAAAATCAACGGCGTCTCTATTCAATTGTGTGGAGCGCATATCAGGTGGGTTTTCTCTGCCGGCTTAAGAGATACACGTGAAACTAAAGCCGATCCTGGGTGCCTAGGGTGCCTGTCATCCAATCCGCACTGAATTTCATTTCTAGCACATAGCCAAAAAATCGCCCCATTGACTTACATTGGAGTGCAGAAAAGGTCATTTTTTCTCGGTCCCTTTAAGAGGTAGGAGTTAAACAAGCTTAGGTCTGCGGTGCCCAGGGGGGACCCCATCCAGCCCGCACTGAGTTTCATTCCTACCACCTTAGGAAAAAAAGTCATTATTTTGAGGCTTAGAAGTCATTTCTGCAATTCCCATAGAAAATCAACGGCGTCTCTATTCAATTGTGTGGAGCGCATATCAGGTGGGTTTTCTCTGCCGGCTTAAGAGATACACGTGAAACTAAAGCCGATCCTGGGTGCCTAGGGTGCCTGTCATCCAATCCGCACTGAATTTCATTTCTAGCACATAGCCAAAAAATCGCCCCATTGACTTACATTGGAGTGCAGAAAAGGTCATTTTTTCTCGGTCCCTTTAAGAGGTAGGAGTTAAACAAGCTTAGGTCTGCGGTGCCCAGGGGGGACCCCATCCAGCCCGCACTGAGTTTCATTCCTACCACCTTAGGAAAAAAAGTCATTATTTTGAGGCTTAGAAGTCATTTCTGCAATTCCCATAGAAAATCAACGGCGTCTCTATTCAATTGTGTGGAGCGCATATCAGGTGGGTTTTCTCTGCCGGCTTAAGAGATACACGTGAAACTAAAGCCGATCCTGGGTGCCTAGGGTGCCTGTCATCCAATCCGCACTGAATTTCATTTCTAGCACATAGCCAAAAAATCGCCCCATTGACTTACATTGGAGTGCAGAAAAGGTCATTTTTTCTCGGTCCCTTTAAGAGGTAGGAGTTAAACAAGCTTAGGTCTGCGGTGCCCAGGGGGGACCCCATCCAGCCCGCACTGAGTTTCATTCCTACCACCTTAGGAAAAAAAGTCATTATTTTGAGGCTTAGAAGTCATTTCTGCAATTCCCATAGAAAATCAACGGCGTCTCTATTCAATTGTGTGGAGCGCATATCAGGTGGGTTTTCTCTGCCGGCTTAAGAGATACACGTGAAACTAAAGCCGATCCTGGGTGCCTAGGGTGCCTGTCATCCAATCCGCACTGAATTTCATTTCTAGCACATAGCCAAAAAATCGCCCCATTGACTTACATTGGAGTGCAGAAAAGGTCATTTTTTCTCGGTCCCTTTAAGAGGTAGGAGTTAAACAAGCTTAGGTCTGCGGTGCCCAGGGGGGACCCCATCCAGCCCGCACTGAGTTTCATTCCTACCACCTTAGGAAAAAAAGTCATTATTTTGAGGCTTAGAAGTCATTTCTGCAATTCCCATAGAAAATCAACGGCGTCTCTATTCAATTGTGTGGAGCGCATATCAGGTGGGTTTTCTCTGCCGGCTTAAGAGATACACGTGAAACTAAAGCCGATCCTGGGTGCCTAGGGTGCCTGTCATCCAATCCGCACTGAATTTCATTTCTAGCACATAGCCAAAAAATCGCCCCATTGACTTACATTGGAGTGCAGAAAAGGTCATTTTTTCTCGGTCCCTTTAAGAGGTAGGAGTTAAACAAGCTTAGGTCTGCGGTGCCCAGGGGGGACCCCATCCAGCCCGCACTGAGTTTCATTCCTACCACCTTAGGAAAAAAAGTCATTATTTTGAGGCTTAGAAGTCATTTCTGCAATTCCCATAGAAAATCAACGGCGTCTCTATTCAATTGTGTGGAGCGCATATCAGGTGGTTTTCTCTGCCGGCTTAAGAGATACACGTGAAACTAAAGCCGATCCTGGGTGCCTAGGGTGCCTGTCATCCAATCCGCACTGAATTTCATTTCTAGCACATAGCCAAAAAATCGCCCCATTGACTTACATTGGAGTGCAGAAAAGGTCATTTTTTCTCGGTCCCTTTAAGAGGTAGGAGTTAAACAAGCTTAGGTCTGCGGTGCCCAGGGGGACCCCATCCAGCCCGCACTGAGTTTCATTCCTACCACCTTAGGAAAAAAAGTCATTATTTTGAGGCTTAGAAGTCATTTCTGCAATTCCCATAGAAAATCAACGGCGTCTCTATTCAATTGTGTGGAGCGCATATCAGGTGGGTTTTCTCTGCCGGCTTAAGAGATACACGTGAAACTAAAGCCGATCCTGGGTGCCTAGGGTGCCTGTCATCCAATCCGCACTGAATTTCATTTCTAGCACATAGCCAAAAAATCGCCCCATTGACTTACATTGGAGTGCAGAAAAGGTCATTTTTTCTCGGTCCCTTTAAGAGGTAGGAGTTAAACAAGCTTAGGTCTGCGGTGCCCAGGGGGGACCCCATCCAGCCCGCACTGAGTTTCATTCCTACCACCTTAGGAAAAAAAGTCATTATTTTGAGGCTTAGAAGTCATTTCTGCAATTCCCATAGAAAATCAACGGCGTCTCTATTCAATTGTGTGGAGCGCATATCAGGTGGGTTTTCTCTGCCGGCTTAAGAGATACACGTGAAACTAAAGCCGATCCTGGGTGCCTAGGGTGCCTGTCATCCAATCCGCACTGAATTTCATTTCTAGCACATAGCCAAAAAATCGCCCCATTGACTTACATTGGAGTGCAGAAAAGGTCATTTTTTCTCGGTCCCTTTAAGAGGTAGGAGTTAAACAAGCTTAGGTCTGCGGTGCCCAGGGGGGACCCCATCCAGCCCGCACTGAGTTTCATTCCTACCACCTTAGGAAAAAAAGTCATTATTTTGAGGCTTAGAAGTCATTTCTGCAATTCCCATAGAAAATCAACGGCGTCTCTATTCAATTGTGTGGAGCGCATATCAGGTGGGTTTTCTCTGCCGGCTTAAGAGATACACGTGAAACTAAAGCCGATCCTGGGTGCCTAGGGTGCCTGTCATCCAATCCGCACTGAATTTCATTTCTAGCACATAGCCAAAAAATCGCCCCATTGACTTACATTGGAGTGCAGAAAAGGTCATTTTTTCTCGGTCCCTTTAAGAGGTAGGAGTTAAACAAGCTTAGGTCTGCGGTGCCCAGGGGGGACCCCATCCAGCCCGCACTGAGTTTCATTCCTACCACCTTAGGAAAAAAAGTCATTATTTTGAGGCTTAGAAGTCATTTCTGCAATTCCCATAGAAAATCAACGGCGTCTCTATTCAATTGTGTGGAGCGCATATCAGGTGGGTTTTCTCTGCCGGCTTAAGAGATACACGTGAAACTAAAGCCGATCCTGGGTGCCTAGGGTGCCTGTCATCCAATCCGCACTGAATTTCATTTCTAGCACATAGCCAAAAAATCGCCCCATTGACTTACATTGGAGTGCAGAAAAGGTCATTTTTTCTCGGTCCCTTTAAGAGGTAGGAGTTAAACAAGCTTAGGTCTGCGGTGCCCAGGGGGGACCCCATCCAGCCCGCACTGAGTTTCATTCCTACCACCTTAGGAAAAAAAGTCATTATTTTGAGGCTTAGAAGTCATTTCTGCAATTCCCATAGAAAATCAACGGCGTCTCTATTCAATTGTGTGGAGCGCATATCAGGTGGGTTTTCTCTGCCGGCTTAAGAGATACACGTGAAACTAAAGCCGATCCTGGGTGCCTAGGGTGCCTGTCATCCAATCCGCACTGAATTTCATTTCTAGCACATAGCCAAAAAATCGCCCCATTGACTTACATTGGAGTGCAGAAAAGGTCATTTTTTCTCGGTCCCTTTAAGAGGTAGGAGTTAAACAAGCTTAGGTCTGCGGTGCCCAGGGGGGACCCCATCCAGCCCGCACTGAGTTTCATTCCTACCACCTTAGGAAAAAAAGTCATTATTTTGAGGCTTAGAAGTCATTTCTGCAATTCCCATAGAAAATCAACGGCGTCTCTATTCAATTGTGTGGAGCGCATATCAGGTGGGTTTTCTCTGCCGGCTTAAGAGATACACGTGAAACTAAAGCCGATCCTGGGTGCCTAGGGTGCCTGTCATCCAATCCGCACTGAATTTCATTTCTAGCACATAGCCAAAAAATCGCCCCATTGACTTACATTGGAGTGCAGAAAAGGTCATTTTTTCTCGGTCCCTTTAAGAGGTAGGAGTTAAACAAGCTTAGGTCTGCGGTGCCCAGGGGGGACCCCATCCAGCCCGCACTGAGTTTCATTCCTACCACCTTAGGAAAAAAAGTCATTATTTTGAGGCTTAGAAGTCATTTCTGCAATTCCCATAGAAAATCAACGGCGTCTCTATTCAATTGTGTGGAGCGCATATCAGGTGGGTTTTCTCTGCCGGCTTAAGAGATACACGTGAAACTAAAGCCGATCCTGGGTGCCTAGGGTGCCTGTCATCCAATCCGCACTGAATTTCATTTCTAGCACATAGCCAAAAAATCGCCCCATTGACTTACATTGGAGTGCAGAAAAGGTCATTTTTTCTCGGTCCCTTTAAGAGGTAGGAGTTAAACAAGCTTAGGTCTGCGGTGCCCAGGGGGGACCCCATCCAGCCCGCACTGAGTTTCATTCCTACCACCTTAGGAAAAAAAGTCATTATTTTGAGGCTTAGAAGTCATTTCTGCAATTCCCATAGAAAATCAACGGCGTCTCTATTCAATTGTGTGGAGCGCATATCAGGTGGGTTTTCTCTGCCGGCTTAAGAGATACACGTGAAACTAAAGCCGATCCTGGGTGCCTAGGGTGCCTGTCATCCAATCCGCACTGAATTTCATTTCTAGCACATAGCCAAAAAATCGCCCCATTGACTTACATTGGAGTGCAGAAAAGGTCATTTTTTCTCGGTCCCTTTAAGAGGTAGGAGTTAAACAAGCTTAGGTCTGCGGTGCCCAGGGGGGACCCCATCCAGCCCGCACTGAGTTTCATTCCTACCACCTTAGGAAAAAAAAGTCATTATTTTGAGGCTTAGAAGTCATTTCTGCAATTCCCATAGAAAATCAACGGCGTCTCTATTCAATTGTGTGGAGCGCATATCAGGTGGGTTTTCTCTGCCGGCTTAAGAGATACACGTGAAACTAAAGCCGATCCTGGGTGCCTAGGGTGCCTGTCATCCAATCCGCACTGAATTTCATTTCTAGCACATAGCCAAAAAATCGCCCCATTGACTTACATTGGAGTGCAGAAAAGGTCATTTTTCTCGGTCCCTTTAAGAGGTAGGAGTTAAACAAGCTTAGGTCTGCGGTGCCCAGGGGGGACCCCATCCAGCCCGCACTGAGTTTCATTCCTACCACCTTAGGAAAAAAAGTCATTAGATCGGAAGAGAAGTCCATTTTTTTGCAAGCTTCCCATTGTCAGGAGCGTATCCAGGTGGTTTTCTAAGGCGGTTAAGAATACAGTGAAAGTGCCTGGGTCCTAGGGTGACTGTATCCCTCGATGACTTCACTTTCTAGACATAGAAAAAAGCCCCATTTGGGTGGAGATTGCGCTTCATGGAGTTTCAGCGTGAGGGGTTTTCTTTTCTATTAGCGCAGGTTTCATTGGGGATCTGCGGTTCAGCATTATTCTGATCCTGATCATTAGTCAAATTTCCTGGACAATTTTGTGGGGTAATCTTATTTCCATGTGAGAATCCCGTCCTCTCTCTGTCACATTTGTGCAGCAGCTGCGGCTCTGAAGCTAGCAGCTGCTGCTCTATGAAAGACTTGGACGTCTATGCAAATCCTGCCTCCACCAAGGTGGCCTAGGGTCCTGTCACAATGTCATGATTTTGAAGCTTTCTAGCTTATTCACTTTACTCTGTGGAGGGACCCTGGGGGAGATCGGAGCCTTTTGGCTGTTACTCAAAGTTGTTTTCTCCGGGCTTTAGAAGTGAGTTCGGGTCACTTCCGGTATCGGTCAGGGGGGCCGCCATCCTTGCAGCTGCGCTCTATGTTACTTACTCCGCCGCTGAGAATTTTGTCATTATTTAGAGGCTTCTTAGAAGGTCTTTCAGAAGCCTCTCTCTGCAATCCTGAGGCTTCAGGCTTCTTTTCATTGTGTAGCGGTATCTGGGACGGTCGCCATAGCTGCCGGAGTACCCTAAAGCTGTGGCCGGTAAGGGGAGAAGATCCTAGAAGCACCCTCATCACCGCTCCAATCCGCACTGAATTCATTTTCTATGAAAATGGCAAAAGATGACTTCTAAGCTCAAAATAATGACTTTTTTGTCCTTAAGGTGGTAGGAATTAAACAAGCTTAGGTCTGCGGTGCCCAGGGGGGACCCCAGACCAAAGCTTGTTTAACTCCTACCTCTTAAAGGGACCGAGAAAAAAATGACCTTTTCTGCAATTCCAATGAAGTCAATCGGCGATTTTTCTATGTGTAGAAATGAAATCAGGCGGATTGGATTGCCAGGCACCCTAGGCACCCAGGATCGGCTTTTCTTAGGTGTTTTAGTTTCACGTGTATCTCTTAAATCCGCACTGAAACCCACCTTCTAGCACTCCACCAAATTGAAAGAGCGCCGGTGATTTTCTATGGGATTGCAGAAATGGACTTCAAGCCTTTCAGAAAATAATCACTTTTTGTCCTAAGAGGTAGGAATTAAACTCAGTGCGGGTCTGGGGTCCCCCATTGGGGACCCAGCCAAGCGTTTTGAGTTTTATTCCTACCTCTTTTAAAAAAAGTCAGAGAAAAAAAAATAGACCTTTTCTGCAATTCCAATAGAAAATCAATGGGCGATTTTTGTCTATGTGCTAGATAATGAAATTCTCTGCGGCTTAGAGATACAGGCACCCTAGGCATCCTGGGTCGGCTTTAGTTGCCGTGTATCCAATCCGCATGAATTTCACCTGACATAGCCCACACAAAATCGCCCATTGATTTTCTATGGGAAGTGCAGAACAGAAATGACTTCTAAGCCTCAAAAATAATGACTTTTTTTCCTAGGAGGTAGGGAACAAGCTTAGTGTGGGCTGGATGGGGGACCCCATGGGCACCGCAGACCTCAGCTTTGTTTAACTCCTACATCTTAAAGGTTACCGAGAAAAAAAGTCCATTTCTGCATTCCAATGTAAGTCAATGGGGCGATTTTTTGGTATGTGTAGGAATGAAATTCAGGTGGGATTGGCTGAAAGGCAACCCTTGGAACCCAGGATCGGCTTTAGTTTCACGTGATTCTTAAGGCGTGCAGAGAAAATCCACCTGAATGCGCTCCACACAATTGAATTAGAGACGCCATGATTTTCTATGGAATTGCAGAAATGACTTCTAAGCCTCAAAATAATGTCTTTTTTTCCTTAAGAGGTAGGATGAAAAACTCAGTGTGGGCTGGATGGAGGTCCACCCAGCACCGCAGACCCTGAGTGTTAACTCCTACCTCTAAAGGGCGACCGAGAAAAAATGACCTTTTCTGTTTCACTTCAATGTAAGCAATGGGGCGATTTTTTGGCTACTGTGATCAAATGAAATTCAGTGCGGATTGGAGGACGTCCCCTGAGGCACCCACGGATCACCTTTAGTTTTCCGTGTATCTCTTATGGGACGGCACTGAAATCCACATGATATGCGCTACATACCAATTGAAAAGAGAGCCATTGATTTTCTATGGAAGCAGAAAGACTTCTAAAGCCTTCAAACTAATGACTTTTTTCCTAAGAGGTAGGAATTAAACTCAGGTGGGCCTGGTGGGGTCCCCCGGGCCACCCCCGCAGGCCTAAGGTGGTGTTTTCTCCTACTCTTAAAGGTAGGAGAGAAAAAAGTCCTTTTCTGCACTCCAATGAAGAATGGGGCGATTTTTTGGCTATTGCTACTAGAAACGAAATTCATTGCGGATTGGATGGCGGACACAATAGGCACCCGGATCGGCTTTTAGTACACGTGTAACTCTCTAAGGCGGCAGAGAAACCCAGAGAAAATCCGCCTGATATTCGGTCCCACATTGAATAAATCGCCGCATTGATTTTCTATGGGATAGCAGAGAAATGTCTTCTAAGCCGAAAAAGGTGCCTTTTTTTCCTAAGGTAGTAGAACAAACTTAGTCTGCGGTGCCCAGGGGGGACCCCATAGCCCGCACTAAGTGTTTCATTCCACCACCCTTAAAGGGGAACGAGAAAAAGACCTTTTCTGCATTCCCATAGAAAATCAATGGGGCCGTTTTCAATGTGTACAAATGAAAATCAGTGCGGTTTTCTATCGCCCAAGTCGCAGATCAGCTGCAGGTCAACCACAGGGCCTATTCCATCTGCTTCAGCAACAAGGGGTTCTGGTGAATTTTGCCGAAGTCCAAACTGACTCCTTTCCTCAGTCCTTGACATTTCTGGGATTTGTAATCAACACGATACAAAGAAAAATCGCTATCGGAAGACGGAATCAGACATTGAGGCAGAAAAGTATCTTTTCTTCTAAAAACAATTCTACATGTACCATCAAGACTGCTATGAGAGTGCTAGGTACCTATCATCGAAAATAGAGGCGGTCGGTCCCAGGCTAGAGCCCACATTCGTCAACTTAAAAAAGGACATATTGACAGATGGGACAGGGATAATCGGACTATTCAGAGGTTAAGACAATCCAAATCAACCCGATTTGGACCTGCGTGGGTGGCTCAAGCCTCAACATGGCTCCCGGGGGATGTCGCGCATATCAGGCATTTTTTTTCCCTTTGAGAATATTATTAACAACAGATGCCTCACAGTTTGGATGGGGGAGCAACAGCCAGGAAACTCTTGGATACAGAGAGTTCATGGGCGACCAGAGAAAAAGCAATTCCTCAAACAGAAGGGAGCTCAGCAATAAAATTGCCCTTTTCATTTTCTCTGCCAGCTGAAGAATCAGAAACTAAAGTCTGGGTGCAATCTGTCAACCTCTCTGCGGTTTTTTTACCTGAACAAGCAGGGGGGCACCATTGCCAGTACCTTGGAGAAAGCCAAGCATTTTTCTCTGGTCCCTTTAAGAAGGTGGCACAAATAACAAGCGGTCCGTGTCCAAAGGGGACCTCGAATCAATCAGAGTTTATTCCTCACCAGGAAAAGTCTATTTTGAGGCTTAGAAGACCTTTCGCCGCACCATATTAGATCATCAAGTGTCTCGGAGATTCGGTGGTAGTCCCAAACCTAGATTCCTTGCGCTCGGGAAATACGTGAAACTCCCCGATTCTGTTCTAGGGTCCAGTCATCCATCCGACATTCCTTCACGGTCTAGCAAACCTTGGCCCAGGGAAATTTTGTTAATGCCTTTCATTTTTTTCCTCTAGCCCTGAAGAGGAGAGTCCTCTCGGTAAGGGGGGACCAGAACGCCCAAAATGATTCTGAGTCTTCCCACCTAGGAAAAAAAGTCATTATTTTGCTTAGAAGTCACGCTTGCAATAGAAGAAAATATGGAGGCTTCCAATTGTTGTGGAGCGCTATCAGGTGGGGTTCTCTGCCGGCTTAAGAGAACACGTGAAACTAAAGCCGATCCTGGGTGCCTAGGGGCATTTCAATGCAGAGAATCATTTCTAGCACATAGCCAAAATATAGCCAATGACTACAAGAATAGTGCAGAAAACTCATTTTTTGCGGGAGATTTGGGTAAACATTCCAAGCCTTCTCCTCAGCCAGTCAGGTCACAAGGGTTCTGAACTTCCTTCAAAAAGGATTGAACACAAGGTCTTAAGTTAGTTCAGACCATTCGCGTCACAATTGCGGCAATCAACTCCTTCATTGGGAGCGAAATATCAGGGGGACCCCCTGATTAAAGATTTCCTAAGGGTGCAAGGAAATTGAATCCCAGGGTAAAATCCCCTGCTCCATCATGGGAACTGCTATAGTTTTGGGAGCCTTTAAGGGGGCCCCATTTGAAACCATTAGATGCAAGAAAAGGTCATTCTTGTCCTGGAAAACAGGAATTTTGGGTGGCCATGGCGTCGGCCCTTAGGGGTCAGCATGAAAATACAGGCCCTCTCCTGCCGGGAACCATAGTCTGAGGATTTGGGGGACGCTTTGTTCATAGCAAAATGCCAGGTTTTCTCCGAAAGTCGCTTCACAATCAGTGCTGAATCAAGAAGAAATTTTTCTCGGTCCCTTAAGAGCATCAGAATGACTCAGGCAACCCTCTGGGTGCAGGGTGAGCAGTCTTTCCAATACCTAGAAAGTCAATTCTATTCAGGAGCCAAAAAAAAATTATTCGTTCTAATGAGGGGAGATGCAGATGAAGGGCCTTTAAAGCCCCAAGAGAAATCATCTCTAGCCTGGTCCGTAATGCCATACGCTATCCACTCTCTACAAAAAATCTTCAGGCACACAGTAGGAATTAAAGCCCACTCAACCAGGGCATTCCCGTCATGGGCGGAGTTTGTCAATGTACCACTACAAGAGATATGTAGAGCAGCGAAGTATTGGTCAAGCCCTTCTTCCTTCACATCACACGTACAGACTAATAGTCCAGGCGAGAAGTCATCCTTGGGCAGGAAGGTCATCTAGAACATAAGTAAGGAATTGCCCCCCTTAATTCATTGCTAGGTATAGCCCCATTGAGTGCTTCCGAGGACCAGGAAAAGGAATTTCGTTTGCGGTACTAGGGAAGTTCCTGTTCCTGGCCCCATAGGCAGCACAACGCACCCTCTCTAAAAATTGTTTTGCGCATATGAGGTTAGAAGTCATTTCTGCCTTATAGAATAGCGTCTCAATTCAATTGGTGGAGCGCATATCATGTCTCTTCTGCCTGTTCTAGAGAACCTGAAACTAAACCATTGTGTTCCATTGTGTGATGCCTCACCGCACGCCAGCAACAAAAAATCGCCCCATTGGTACATTGGAGTGCAGAAAAGGTCATTTTTTCTCGGTCCCTTTAAGAGGTAGAGAGTTAAACAAGCTTAGGTCTGCGGTGCCCAGGGGGGACCCCATCCAGCCCGCACTGAGTTTCATTCCTACCACCTTAGGAAAAAAAGTCATTATTTTGAGGCTTAGAAGTCATTTCTGCAATTCCCATAGAAAATCAACGGCGTCTCTATTCAATTGTGTGGAGCGCATATCCGGTGGGTTTTCTCTGCCGGCTTAAGAGATACACGTGAAACTAAAGCCGATCCTGGGTGCCTAGGGTGCCTGTCATCCAATCCGCACTGCATTTCATTTCTAGCACATAGCCAAAAAATCGCCCCATTGACTTACATTGGAGTGCAGAAAAGGTCATTTTTTCTCGGTCCCTTTAAGAGGTAGGAGTTAAACAAGCTTAGGTCTGCGGTGCCCAGGGGGGACCCCATCCAGCCCGCACTGAGTTTCATTCCTACCACCTTAGGAAAAAAAAGTCATTATTTTGAGGCTTAGAAGTCATTTCTGCAATTCCCATAGAAAATCAACGGCGTCTCTAATTCAATTGTGTGGAGCGCATATCAGGTGGGTTTTCTCTGCCGGCTTAAGAGATACACGTGAAACTAAAGCCGATCCTGGGTGCCTAGGGTGCCTGTCATCCAATCCGCACTGAATTTCATTTCTAGCACATAGCCAAAAAATCGCCCCATTGACTTACATTGGAGTGCAGAAAAGGTCATTTTTTCTCGGTCCCTTTAAGAGGTAGGAGAGTTAAACAAGCTTAGGTCTGCGGTGCCCAGGGGGGACCCCATCCAGCCCACACTGAGTTTCATTCCTACCACCTTAGGAAAAAAAGTCATTATTTTGAGGCTTAGAAGTCATTTCTGCAATTCCCATAGAAAATCAATGGCGTCTCTAATTCAATTGTGTGGAGCGCATATCAGGTGGGTTTTTCTCTGCCGGCTTAAGAGATACACGTGAAACTAAAGCCGATCCTGGGTGCCTAGGGTGCCTGTCATCCAATCCGCACTGAATTTCATTTCTAGCACATAGCCAAAAAATCGCCCCATTGACTTACATTGGAGTGCAGAAAAGGTCATTTTTTCTCGGTCCCTTTAAGAGGTAGGAGTTAAACAAGCTTAGGTCTGCGGTGCCCAGGGGGGACCCCATCCAGCCCGCACTGAGTTTCATTCCTACCACCTTAGGAAAAAAAGTCATTATTTTGAGGCTTAGAAGTCATTTCTGCAATTCCCATAGAAAATCAACGGCGTCTCTATTCAATTGTGTGGAGCGCATATCAGGTGGGTTTTCTCTGCCGGCTTAAGAGATACACGTGAAACTAAAGCCGATCCTGGGTGCCTAGGGTGCCTGTCATCCAATCCGCACTGAATTTCATTTCTAGCACATAGCCAAAAAATCGCCCCATTGACTTACATTGGAGTGCAGAAAAGGTCATTTTTTCTCGGTCCCTTTAAGAGGTAGGAGTTAAACAAGCTTAGGTCTGCGGTGCCCAGGGGGGACCCCATCCAGCCCGCACTGAGTTTCATTCCTACCACCTTAGGAAAAAAAGTCATTATTTTGAGGCTTAGAAGTCATTTCTGCAATTCCCATAGAAAATCAACGGCGTCTCTATTCAATTGTGTGGAGCGCATATCAGGTGGTTTTCTCTGCCGGCTTAAGAGATACACGTGAAACTAAAGCCGATCCTGGGTGCCTAGGGTGCCTGTCATCCAATCCGCACTGAATTTCATTTCTAGCACATAGCCAAAAAATCGCCCCATTGACTTACATTGGAGTGCAGAAAAGGTCATTTTTTCTCGGTCCCTTTAAGAGGTAGGAGTTAAACAAGCTTAGGTCTGCGGTGCCCAGGGGGGACCCCATCCAGCCCGCACTGAGTTTCATTCCTACCACCTTAGGAAAAAAAGTCATTATTTTGAGGCTTAGAAGTCATTTCTGCAATTCCCATAGAAAATCAATGGCGTCTCTATTCAATTGTGTGGAGCGCATATCAGGTGGGTTTTCTCTGCCGGCTTAAGAGATACACGTGAAACTAAAGCCGATCCTGGGTGCCTAGGGTGCCTGTCATCCAATCCGCACTGAATTTCATTTCTAGCACATAGCCAAAAAATCGCCCCATTGACTTACATTGGAGTGCAGAAAAGGTCATTTTTTCTCGGTCCCTTTAAGAGGTAGGAGTTAAACAAGCTTAGGTCTGCGGTGCCCAGGGGGGACCCCATCCAGCCCGCACTGAGTTTCATTCCTACCACCTTAGGAAAAAAAGTCATTATTTTGAGGCTTAGAAGTCATTTCTGCAATTCCCATAGAAAATCAACGGCGTCTCTATTCAATTGTGTGGAGCGCATATCAGGTGGGTTTTCTCTGCCGGCTTAAGAGATACACGTGAAACTAAAGCCGATCCTGGGTGCCTAGGGTGCCTGTCATCCAATCCGCACTGAATTTCATTTCTAGCACATAGCCAAAAAATCGCCCCATTGACTTACATTGGAGTGCAGAAAAGGTCATTTTTTCTCGGTCCCTTTAAGAGGTAGGAGTTAAACAAGCTTAGGTCTGCGGTGCCCAGGGGGGACCCCATCCAGCCCGCACTGAGTTTCATTCCTACCACCTTAGGAAAAAAAGTCATTATTTTGAGGCTTAGAAGTCATTTCTGCAATTCCCATAGAAAATCAACGGCGTCTCTATTCAATTGTGTGGAGCGCATATCAGGTGGGTTTTCTCTGCCGGCTTAAGAGATACACGTGAAACTAAAGCCGATCCTGGGTGCCTAGGGTGCCTGTCATCCAATCCGCACTGAATTTCATTTCTAGCACATAGCCAAAAAATCGCCCCATTGACTTACATTGGAGTGCAGAAAAGGTCATTTTTTCTCGGTCCCTTTAAGAGGTAGGAGTTAAACAAGCTTAGGTCTGCGGTGCCCAGGGGGGACCCCATCCAGCCCGCACTGAGTTTCATTCCTACCACCTTAGGAAAAAAAGTCATTATTTTGAGGCTTAGAAGTCATTTCTGCAATTCCCATAGAAAATCAACGGCGTCTCTATTCAATTGTGTGGAGCGCATATCAGGTGGGTTTTCTCTGCCGGCTTAAGAGATACACGTGAAACTAAAGCCGATCCTGGGTGCCTAGGGTGCCTGTCATCCAATCCGCACTGAATTTCATTTCTAGCACATAGCCAAAAAATCGCCCCATTGACTTACATTGGAGTGCAGAAAAGGTCATTTTTTCTCGGTCCCTTTAAGAGGTAGGAGTTAAACAAGCTTAGGTCTGCGGTGCCCAGGGGGGACCCCATCCAGCCCGCACTGAGTTTCATTCCTACCACCTTAGGAAAAAAAGTCATTATTTTGAGGCTTAGAAGTCATTTCTGCAATTCCCATAGAAAACCAATGGCGTCTCTATTCAATTGTGTGGAGCGCATATCAGGTGGTTTTTCTCTGCCGGCTTAAGAGATACACGTGAAACTAAAGCCGATCCTGGGTGCCTAGGGTGCCTGTCATCCAATCCGCACTGAATTTCATTTCTAGCACATAGCCAAAAAATCGCCCCATTGACTTACATTGGAGTGCAGAAAAGGTCATTTTTTCTCGGTCCCTTTAAGAGGTAGGAGTTAAACAAGCTTAGGTCTGCGGTGCCCAGGGGGGACCCCATCCAGCCCGCACTGAGTTTCATTCCTACCACCTTAGGAAAAAAAGTCATTATTTTGAGGCTTAGAAGTCATTTCTGCAATTCCCATAGAAAATCAACGGCGTCTCTATTCAATTGTGTGGAGCGCATATCAGGTGGGTTTTCTCTGCCGGCTTAAGAGATACACGTGAAACTAAAGCCGATCCTGGGTGCCTAGGGTGCCTGTCATCCAATCCGCACTGAATTTCATTTCTAGCACATAGCCAAAAAATCGCCCCATTGACTTACATTGGAGTGCAGAAAAGGTCATTTTTTCTCGGTCCCTTTAAGAGGTAGGAGTTAAACAAGCTTAGGTCTGCGGTGCCCAGGGGGGACCCCATCCAGCCCGCACTGAGTTTCATTCCTACCACCTTAGGAAAAAAAGTCATTATTTTGAGGCTTAGAAGTCATTTCTGCAATTCCCATAGAAAATCAACGGCGTCTCTATTCAATTGTGTGGAGCGCATATCAGGTGGGTTTTCTCTGCCGGCTTAAGAGATACACGTGAAACTAAAGCCGATCCTGGGTGCCTAGGGTGCCTGTCATCCAATCCGCACTGAATTTCATTTCTAGCACATAGCCAAAAAATCGCCCCATTGACTTACATTGGAGTGCAGAAAAGGTCATTTTTTCTCGGTCCCTTTAAGAGGTAGGAGTTAAACAAGCTTAGGTCTGCGGTGCCCAGGGGGACCCCATCCAGCCCGCACTGAGTTTCATTCCTACCACCTTAGGAAAAAAAGTCATTATTTTGAGGCTTAGAAGTCATTTCTGCAATTCCCATAGAAAATCAACGGCGTCTCTATTCAATTGTGTGGAGCGCATATCAGGTGGGTTTTCTCTGCCGGCTTAAGAGATACACGTGAAACTAAAGCCGATCCTGGGTGCCTAGGGTGCCTGTCATCCAATCCGCACTGAATTTCATTTCTAGCACATAGCCAAAAAATCGCCCCATTGACTTACATTGGAGTGCAGAAAAGGTCATTTTTTCTCGGTCCCTTTAAGAGGTAGGAGTTAAACAAGCTTAGGTCTGCGGTGCCCAGGGGGACCCCATCCAGCCCGCACTGAGTTTCATTCCTACCACCTTAGGAAAAAAAGTCATTATTTTGAGGCTTAGAAGTCATTTCTGCAATTCCCATAGAAAATCAACGGCGTCTCTATTCAATTGTGTGGAGCGCATATCAGGTGGGTTTTCTCTGCCGGCTTAAGAGATACACGTGAAACTAAAGCCGATCCTGGGTGCCTAGGGTGCCTGTCATCCAATCCGCACTGAATTTCATTTCTAGCACATAGCCAAAAAATCGCCCCATTGACTTACATTGGAGTGCAGAAAAGGTCATTTTTTCTCGGTCCCTTTAAGAGGTAGGAGTTAAACAAGCTTAGGTCTGCGGTGCCCAGGGGGGACCCCATCCAGCCCGCACTGAGTTTCATTCCTACCACCTTAGGAAAAAAAGTCATTATTTTGAGGCTTAGAAGTCATTTCTGCAATTCCCATAGAAAATCAACGGCGTCTCTATTCAATTGTGTGGAGCGCATATCAGGTGGGTTTTCTCTGCCGGCTTAAGAGATACACGTGAAACTAAAGCCGATCCTGGGTGCCTAGGGTGCCTGTCATCCAATCCGCACTGAATTTCATTTCTAGCACATAGCCAAAAAATCGCCCCATTGACTTACATTGGAGTGCAGAAAAGGTCATTTTTTCTCGGTCCCTTTAAGAGGTAGGAGTTAAACAAGCTTAGGTCTGCGGTGCCCAGGGGGGACCCCATCCAGCCCGCACTGAGTTTCATTCCTACCACCTTAGGAAAAAAAGTCATTATTTTGAGGCTTAGAAGTCATTTCTGCAATTCCCATAGAAAATCAACGGCGTCTCTATTCAATTGTGTGGAGCGCATATCAGGTGGGTTTTCTCTGCCGGCTTAAGAGATACACGTGAAACTAAAGCCGATCCTGGGTGCCTAGGGTGCCTGTCATCCAATCCGCACTGAATTTCATTTCTAGCACATAGCCAAAAAATCGCCCCATTGACTTACATTGGAGTGCAGAAAAGGTCATTTTTTCTCGGTCCCTTTAAGAGGTAGGAGTTAAACAAGCTTAGGTCTGCGGTGCCCAGGGGGGACCCCATCCAGCCCGCACTGAGTTTCATTCCTACCACCTTAGGAAAAAAGTCATTATTTTGAGGCTTAGAAGTCATTTCTGCAATTCCCATAGAAAATCAACGGCGTCTCTATTCAATTGTGTGGAGCGCATATCAGGTGGGTTTTCTCTGCCGGCTTAAGAGATACACGTGAAACTAAAGCCGATCCTGGGTGCCTAGGGTGCCTGTCATCCAATCCGCACTGAATTTCATTTCTAGCACATAGCCAAAAAATCGCCCCATTGACTTACATTGGAGTGCAGAAAAGGTCATTTTTTCTCGGTCCCTTTAAGAGGTAGGAGTTAAACAAGCTTAGGTCTGCGGTGCCCAGGGGGGACCCCATCCAGCCCGCACTGAGTTTCATTCCTACCACCTTAGGAAAAAAAGTCATTATTTTGAGGCTTAGAAGTCATTTCTGCAATTCCCATAGAAAATCAACGGCGTCTCTATTCAATTGTGTGGAGCGCATATCAGGTGGGTTTTCTCTGCCGGCTTAAGAGATACACGTGAAACTAAAGCCGATCCTGGGTGCCTAGGGTGCCTGTCATCCAATCCGCACTGAATTTCATTTCTAGCACATAGCCAAAAAATCGCCCCATTGACTTACATTGGAGTGCAGAAAAGGTCATTTTTTCTCGGTCCCTTTAAGAGGTAGGAGTTAAACAAGCTTAGGTCTGCGGTGCCCAGGGGGGACCCCATCCAGCCCGCACTGAGTTTCATTCCTACCACCTTAGGAAAAAAAGTCATTATTTTGAGGCTTAGAAGTCATTTCTGCAATTCCCATAGAAAATCAACGGCGTCTCTATTCAATTGTGTGGAGCGCATATCAGGTGGGTTTTCTCTGCCGGCTTAAGAGATACACGTGAAACTAAAGCCGATCCTGGGTGCCTAGGGTGCCTGTCATCCAATCCGCACTGAATTTCATTTCTAGCACATAGCCAAAAAATCGCCCCATTGACTTACATTGGAGTGCAGAAAAGGTCATTTTTTCTCGGTCCCTTTAAGAGGTAGGAGTTAAACAAGCTTAGGTCTGCGGTGCCCAGGGGGGACCCCATCCAGCCCGCACTGAGTTTCATTCCTACCACCTTAGGAAAAAAAGTCATTATTTTGAGGCTTAGAAGTCATTTCTGCAATTCCCATAGAAAATCAACGGCGTCTCTATTCAATTGTGTGGAGCGCATATCAGGTGGGTTTTCTCTGCCGGCTTAAGAGATACACGTGAAACTAAAGCCGATCCTGGGTGCCTAGGGTGCCTGTCATCCAATCCGCACTGAATTTCATTTCTAGCACATAGCCAAAAAATCGCCCCATTGACTTACATTGGAGTGCAGAAAAGGTCATTTTTTCTCGGTCCCTTTAAGAGGTAGGAGTTAAACAAGCTTAGGTCTGCGGTGCCCAGGGGGGACCCCATCCAGCCCGCACTGAGTTTCATTCCTACCACCTTAGGAAAAAAAGTCATTATTTTGAGGCTTAGAAGTCATTTCTGCAATTCCCATAGAAAATCAACGGCGTCTCTATTCAATTGTGTGGAGCGCATATCAGGTGGGTTTTCTCTGCCGGCTTAAGAGATACACGTGAAACTAAAGCCGATCCTGGGTGCCTAGGGTGCCTGTCATCCAATCCGCACTGAATTTCATTTCTAGCACATAGCCAAAAAATCGCCCCATTGACTTACATTGGAGTGCAGAAAAGGTCATTTTTTCTCGGTCCCTTTAAGAGGTAGGAGTTAAACAAGCTTAGGTCTGCGGTGCCCAGGGGGGACCCCATCCAGCCCGCACTGAGTTTCATTCCTACCACCTTAGGAAAAAAAGTCATTATTTTGAGGCTTAGAAGTCATTTCTGCAATTCCCATAGAAAATCAATGGCGTCTCTATTCAATTGTGTGGAGCGCATATCAGGTGGGTTTTCTCTGCCGGCTTAAGAGATACACGTGAAACTAAAGCCGATCCTGGGTGCCTAGGGTGCCTGTCATCCAATCCGCACTGAATTTCATTTCTAGCACATAGCCAAAAAATCGCCCCATTGACTTACATTGGAGTGCAGAAAAGGTCATTTTTTCTCGGTCCCTTTAAGAGGTAGGAGTTAAACAAGCTTAGGTCTGCGGTGCCCAGGGGGGACCCCATCCAGCCCGCACTGAGTTTCATTCCTACCACCTTAGGAAAAAAAGTCATTATTTTGAGGCTTAGAAGTCATTTCTGCAATTCCCATAGAAAATCAACGGCGTCTCTATTCAATTGTGTGGAGCGCATATCAGGTGGGTTTTCTCTGCCGGCTTAAGAGATACACGTGAAACTAAAGCCGATCCTGGGTGCCTAGGGTGCCTGTCATCCAATCCGCACTGAATTTCATTTCTAGCACATAGCCAAAAAATCGCCCCATTGACTTACATTGGAGTGCAGAAAAGGTCATTTTTTCTCGGTCCCTTTAAGAGGTAGGAGTTAAACAAGCTTAGGTCTGCGGTGCCCAGGGGGGACCCCATCCAGCCCGCACTGAGTTTCATTCCTACCACCTTAGGAAAAAAAGTCATTATTTTGAGGCTTAGAAGTCATTTCTGCAATTCCCATAGAAAATCAACGGCGTCTCTATTCAATTGTGTGGAGCGCATATCAGGTGGGTTTTCTCTGCCGGCTTAAGAGATACACGTGAAACTAAAGCCGATCCTGGGTGCCTAGGGTGCCTGTCATCCAATCCGCACTGAATTTCATTTCTAGCACATAGCCAAAAAATCGCCCCATTGACTTACATTGGAGTGCAGAAAAGGTCATTTTTTCTCGGTCCCTTTAAGAGGTAGGAGTTAAACAAGCTTAGGTCTGCGGTGCCCAGGGGGGACCCCATCCAGCCCGCACTGAGTTTCATTCCTACCACCTTAGGAAAAAAAGTCATTATTTTGAGGCTTAGAAGTCATTTCTGCAATTCCCATAGAAAATCAACGGCGTCTCTATTCAATTGTGTGGAGCGCATATCAGGTGGGTTTTCTCTGCCGGCTTAAGAGATACACGTGAAACTAAAGCCGATCCTGGGTGCCTAGGGTGCCTGTCATCCAATCCGCACTGAATTTCATTTCTAGCACATAGCCAAAAAATCGCCCCATTGACTTACATTGGAGTGCAGAAAAGGTCATTTTTTCTCGGTCCCTTTAAGAGGTAGGAGTTAAACAAGCTTAGGTCTGCGGTGCCCAGGGGGACCCCATCCAGCCCGCACTGAGTTTCATTCCTACCACCTTAGGAAAAAAAGTCATTATTTTGAGGCTTAGAAGTCATTTCTGCAATTCCCATAGAAAATCAACGGCGTCTCTATTCAATTGTGTGGAGCGCATATCAGGTGGGTTTTCTCTGCCGGCTTAAGAGATACACGTGAAACTAAAGCCGATCCTGGGTGCCTAGGGTGCCTGTCATCCAATCCGCACTGAATTTCATTTCTAGCACATAGCCAAAAAATCGCCCCATTGACTTACATTGGAGTGCAGAAAAGGTCATTTTTTCTCGGTCCCTTTAAGAGGTAGGAGTTAAACAAGCTTAGGTCTGCGGTGCCCAGGGGGACCCCATCCAGCCCGCACTGAGTTTCATTCCTACCACCTTAGGAAAAAAAGTCATTATTTTGAGGCTTAGAAGTCATTTCTGCAATTCCCATAGAAAATCAACGGCGTCTCTATTCAATTGTGTGGAGCGCATATCAGGTGGGTTTTCTCTGCCGGCTTAAGAGATACACGTGAAACTAAAGCCGATCCTGGGTGCCTAGGGTGCCTGTCATCCAATCCGCACTGAATTTCATTTCTAGCACATAGCCAAAAAATCGCCCCATTGACTTACATTGGAGTGCAGAAAAGGTCATTTTTTCTCGGTCCCTTTAAGAGGTAGGAGTTAAACAAGCTTAGGTCTGCGGTGCCCAGGGGGGACCCCATCCAGCCCGCACTGAGTTTCATTCCTACCACCTTAGGAAAAAAAGTCATTATTTTGAGGCTTAGAAGTCATTTCTGCAATTCCCATAGAAAATCAACGGCGTCTCTATTCAATTGTGTGGAGCGCATATCAGGTGGGTTTTCTCTGCCGGCTTAAGAGATACACGTGAAACTAAAGCCGATCCTGGGTGCCTAGGGTGCCTGTCATCCAATCCGCACTGAATTTCATTTCTAGCACATAGCCAAAAAATCGCCCCATTGACTTACATTGGAGTGCAGAAAAGGTCATTTTTTCTCGGTCCCTTTAAGAGGTAGGAGTTAAACAAGCTTAGGTCTGCGGTGCCCAGGGGGGACCCCATCCAGCCCGCACTGAGTTTCATTCCTACCACCTTAGGAAAAAAAGTCATTATTTTGAGGCTTAGAAGTCATTTCTGCAATTCCCATAGAAAATCAACGGCGTCTCTATTCAATTGTGTGGAGCGCATATCAGGTGGGTTTTCTCTGCCGGCTTAAGAGATACACGTGAAACTAAAGCCGATCCTGGGTGCCTAGGGTGCCTGTCATCCAATCCGCACTGAATTTCATTTCTAGCACATAGCCAAAAAATCGCCCCATTGACTTACATTGGAGTGCAGAAAAGGTCATTTTTTCTCGGTCCCTTTAAGAGGTAGGAGTTAAACAAGCTTAGGTCTGCGGTGCCCAGGGGGGACCCCATCCAGCCCGCACTGAGTTTCATTCCTACCACCTTAGGAAAAAAAGTCATTATTTTGAGGCTTAGAAGTCATTTCTGCAATTCCCATAGAAAATCAACGGCGTCTCTATTCAATTGTGTGGAGCGCATATCAGGTGGGTTTTCTCTGCCGGCTTAAGAGATACACGTGAAACTAAAGCCGATCCTGGGTGCCTAGGGTGCCTGTCATCCAATCCGCACTGAATTTCATTTCTAGCACATAGCCAAAAAATCGCCCCATTGACTTACATTGGAGTGCAGAAAAGGTCATTTTTTCTCGGTCCCTTTAAGAGGTAGGAGTTAAACAAGCTTAGGTCTGCGGTGCCCAGGGGGGACCCCATCCAGCCCGCACTGAGTTTCATTCCTACCACCTTAGGAAAAAAAGTCATTATTTTGAGGCTTAGAAGTCATTTCTGCAATTCCCATAGAAAATCAACGGCGTCTCTATTCAATTGTGTGGAGCGCATATCAGGTGGGTTTTCTCTGCCGGCTTAAGAGATACACGTGAAACTAAAGCCGATCCTGGGTGCCTAGGGTGCCTGTCATCCAATCCGCACTGAATTTCATTTCTAGCACATAGCCAAAAAATCGCCCCATTGACTTACATTGGAGTGCAGAAAAGGTCATTTTTTCTCGGTCCCTTTAAGAGGTAGGAGTTAAACAAGCTTAGGTCTGCGGTGCCCAGGGGGACCCCATCCAGCCCGCACTGAGTTTCATTCCTACCACCTTAGGAAAAAAAGTCATTATTTTGAGGCTTAGAAGTCATTTCTGCAATTCCCATAGAAAATCAACGGCGTCTCTATTCAATTGTGTGGAGCGCATATCAGGTGGGTTTTCTCTGCCGGCTTAAGAGATACACGTGAAACTAAAGCCGATCCTGGGTGCCTAGGGTGCCTGTCATCCAATCCGCACTGAATTTCATTTCTAGCACATAGCCAAAAAATCGCCCCATTGACTTACATTGGAGTGCAGAAAAGGTCATTTTTTCTCGGTCCCTTTAAGAGGTAGGAGTTAAACAAGCTTAGGTCTGCGGTGCCCAGGGGGGACCCCATCCAGCCCACACTGAGTTTCATTCCTACCACCTTAGGAAAAAAAGTCATTATTTTGAGGCTTAGAAGTCATTTCTGCAATTCCCATAGAAAATCAAGCTGTTCAACTCTACCTCTTAAAGGGAGCGAAAAAAATGACCTTTTCTGCACTCCAATGTAAGTCAATGGGCCGATTTTTTGGCTATGTGCTAGAAATGAAATTCAGTGCGGATTGGATGACAGGCACCCTAGGCACCCAGGATCGGCTTTAGTTTCACGTGTATCTCTTAAGCCGGCAGAGAAAACCACCTGATATGCGCTCCACACAATTGAATAGAGACGCCGTTGATTTTCTATGGGAATTGCAGAAATGACTTCTAAGCCTCAAAATAATGACTTTTTTTCCTAAGGTGGTAGGAATGAAACTCAGTGCGGGCTGGATGGGGTCCCCCCTGGGCACCGCAGACCTAAGCTTGTTTAACTCCTACCTCTTAAAGGGACCGAGAAAAAATGACCTTTTCTGCACTCCAATGTAAGTCAATGGGGCGATTTTTTGGCTATGTGCTAGAAATGAAATTCAGTGCGGATTGGATGACAGGCACCCTAGGCACCCAGGATCAGGCTTTAGTTTCACGTGTATCTCTTAAGCCGGCAGAGAAAACCCACCTGATATGCGCTCCACACAATTGAATAGAGACGCCATTGATTTTCTATGGGAATTGCAGAAATGACTTCTAAGCCTCAAAATAATGACTTTTTTTCCTAAGGTGGTAGGAATGAAACTCAGTGCGGGCTGGATGGGGTCCCCCCTGGGCACCGCAGACCTAAGCTTGTTTAACTCCTACCTCTTAAAGGGACCGAGAAAAAATGACCTTTTCTGCACTCCAATGTAAGTCAATGGGGCGATTTTTTGGCTATGTGCTAGAAATGAAATTCAGTGCGGATTGGATGACAGGCACCCTAGGCACCCAGGATCGGCTTTAGTTTCACGTGTATCTCTTAAGCCGGCAGAGAAAACCCACCTGATATGCGCTCCACACAATTGAATTAGAGACGCCGTTGATTTTCTATGGGAATTGCAGAAATGACTTCTAAGCCTCAAAATAATGACTTTTTTTCCTAAGGTGGTAGGAATGAAACTCAGTGCGGGCTGGATGGGGTCCCCCCTGGGCACCGCAGACCTAAGCTTGTTTAACTCCTACCTCTTAAAGGGACCGAGAAAAAAATGACCTTTTCTGCACTCCAATGTAAGTCAATGGGGCGATTTTTTGGCTATGTGCTAGAAATGAAATTCAGTGCGGATTGGATGACAGGCACCCTAGGCACCCAGGATCGGCTTTAGTTTCACGTGTATCTCTTAAGCCGGCAGAGAAAACCCACCTGATATGCGCTCCACACAATTGAATAGAGACGCCGTTGATTTTCTATGGGAATTGCAGAAATGACTTCTAAGCCTCAAAATAATGACTTTTTTTCCTAAGGTGGTAGGAATGAAACTCAGTGCGGGCTGGATGGGGTCCCCCCTGGGCACCGCAGACCTAAGCTTGTTTAACTCCTACCTCTTAAAGGGACCGAGAAAAAATGACCTTTTCTGCACTCCAATGTAAGTCAATGGGGCGATTTTTTGGCTATGTGCTAGAAATGAAATTCAGTGCGGATTGGATGACAGGCACCCTAGGCACCCAGGATCGGCTTTAGTTTCACGTGTATCTCTTAAGCCGGCAGAGAAAACCCACCTGATATGCGCTCCACACAATTGAATAGAGACGCCAGTTGATTTTCTATGGGAATTGCAGAAATGACTTCTAAGCCTCAAAATAATGACTTTTTTTCCTAAGGTGGTAGGAATGAAACTCAGTGCGGGCTGGATGGGGTCCCCCCTGGGCACCGCAGACCTAAGCTTGTTTAACTCCTACCTCTTAAAGGGACCGAGAAAAAATGACCTTTTCTGCACTCCAATGTAAGTCAATGGGGCGATTTTTTGGCTATGTGCTAGAAATGAAATTCAGTGCGGATTGGATGACAGGCACCCTAGGCACCCAGGATCGGCTTTAGTTTCACGTGTATCTCTTAAGCCGGCAGAGAAAACCCACCTGATATGCGCTCCACACAATTGAATAGAGACGCCGTTGATTTTCTATGGGAATTGCAGAAATGACTTCTAAGCCTCAAAATAATGACTTTTTTTCCTAAGGTGGTAGGAATGAAACTCAGTGCGGGCTGGATGGGGTCCCCCCTGGGCACCGCAGACCTAAGCTTGTTTAACTCCTACCTCTTAAAGGGACCGAGAAAAAATGACCTTTTCTGCACTCCAATGTAAGTCAATGGGGCGATTTTTTGGCTATGTGCTAGAAATGAAATTCAGTGCGGATTGGATGACAGGCACCCTAGGCACCCAGGATCGGCTTTAGTTTCACGTGTATCTCTTAAGCCGGCAGAGAAAACCCACCTGATATGCGCTCCACACAATTGAATAGAGACGCCGTTGATTTTCTATGGGAATTGCAGAAATGACTTCTAAGCCTCAAAATAATGACTTTTTTTCCTAAGGTGGTAGGAATGAAACTCAGTGCGGGCTGGATGGGGTCCCCCCTGGGCACCGCAGACCTAAGCTTGTTTAACTCCTACCTCTTAAAGGGACCGAGAAAAAATGACCTTTTCTGCACTCCAATGTAAGTCAATGGGGCGATTTTTTGGCTATGTGCTAGAAATGAAATTCAGTGCGGATTGGATGACAGGCACCCTAGGCACCCAGGATCGGCTTTAGTTTCACGTGTATCTCTTAAGCCGGCAGAGAAAACCCACCTGATATGCGCTCCACACAATTGAATAGAGACGCCGTTGATTTTTCTATGGGAATTGGCAGAATGACTTCTACGCCTCAAAATAATGACTTTTTCCTAAGGTGGTAGGAAATGAAACTCAGTGCGGGCTGGATGGGGTCCCCCCCTGGGCACCGCAGACCTAAGCTTGTTTAACTCCTACCTCTTAAGGGACCGAGAAAAAATGACCTTTTCTGCACTCCATGTAAGTCAATGGGGCGATTTTTTTTGTCTATTGTGCTGAGAAATAGAAATTCAGTGCGGATTGGATGACAGGCACCCTAGGCACCCAGGATCGGCTTTAGTTTCACGTTGTATCTCTTAAGCGGCAGAGAAAACCCACCTGATATGCGCTCCACACAATTGAATTAGAGACGCCGTTGATTTTTCTATGGGAATTGCAGAAATGACTTCTAAGCCTCAAAATAATGACTTTTTTTCCTAAGGTGGTAGGAATGGAAATCAGTGCGGGCTGGATGGGGTCCCCCTGGGCACCGCAGACCTAAGCTTGTTTAACTCCTACCTCTTAAAGGGACCGAGAAAAAATGACCTTTTCTGCACTCCAATGTAAGTCAATGGGGCGATTTTTTTGGCTATGTGCTAGAAATGAAATTCAGTGCGGATTGGATGACAGGCACCCTAGGCACCCAGGATCGGCTTTAGTTTCACGTGTATCTCTTAAGCCGGCAGAGAAAACCCACCTGATATGCGCTCCACACAATTGAATAGAGACGCCGTTGATTTTCTATGGGAATTGCAGAAATGACTTCTAAGCCTCAAAATAATGACTTTTTTTTCCTAAGGTGGTAGGAATGAAACTCAGTGCGGGCTGGATGGGGTCCCCCCTGGGCACCGCAGACCTAAGCTTGTTTAACTCCTACCTCTTAAAGGGACCGAGAAAAAATGACCTTTTCTGCACTCCAATGTAAGTCAATGGGGCGATTTTTTTGGCTATGTGCTAGAAATGAAATTCAGTGCGGATTGGATGACAGGCACCCTAGGCACCCAGGATCGGCTTTAGTTTCACGTGTATCTCTTAAGCCGGCAGAGAAAATCCCACCTGATATGCGCTCCACACAATTGAATAGAGACGCCAGTGATTTTCTATGGGAATTGCAGAAATGACTTCTAAGCCACAAAATAATGACTTTTTTTCCTAAGGTGGTAGGAATGAAACTCAGTGCGGGCTGGATGGGGTCCCCCCTGGGCACCGGCAGACCTAAGCTTGTTTAAACTCCTACTCTTAAAGGGACCGAGAAAAAATGACCTTTTCTGCACTCCAATGTAAGTCAATGGGGCGATTTTTTTGGCTATGTGCTAGAAATGAAATTCAGTGCGGATTGGATGACAGGCACCCTAGGCACCCAGGATCGGCTTTAGTTTCACGTGTATCTCTTAAGCCGGCAGAGAAAAATCCACCTGATATGCGCTCCACACAATTGAATAGAGACGCCGTTGATTTTCTATGGGAATTGCAGAAATGACTTCTAAGCCTCAAAATAATGACTTTTTTTTCCTAAGGTGGTAGGAATGAAACTCAGTGCGGGCTGGATGGGGTCCCCCCTGGGCACCGCAGACCTAAGCTTGTTTAACTCCTACCTCTTAAAGGGACCGAGAAAAAAATGACCTTTTCTGCACTCCAATGTAAGTCAATGGGGCGATTTTTTGGCTATGTGCTAGAAATGAAATTCAGTGCGGATTGGATGACAGGCACCCTAGGCACCCAGGATCGGCTTTAGTTTCACGTGTATCTCTTAAGCCGGCAGAGAAAATCCACCTGATATGCGCTCCACACAATTGAATTAGAGACGCCGTTGATTTTCTATGGGAATTGCAGAAATGACTTCTAAGCCTCAAAATAATGACTTTTTTTTCCTAAGGTGGTAGGAATGAAACTCAGTGCGGGCTGGATGGGGTCCCCCCTGGGCACCGCAGACCTAAGCTTGTTTAACTCCTACCTCTTAAAGGGACCGAGAAAAAATGACCTTTTCTGCACTCCAATGTAAGTCAATGGGGCGATTTTTTGGCTATGTGCTAGAAATGAAATTCAGTGCGGATTGGATGACAGGCACCCTAGGCACCCAGGATCGGCTTTAGTTTCACGTGTATCTCTTAAGCCGGCAGAGAAAACCCACCTGATATGCGCTCCACACAATTGAATAGAGACGCCGTTGATTTTCTATGGGAATTGCAGAAATGACTTCTAAGCCTCAAAATAATGACTTTTTTTCCTAAGGTGGTAGGAATGAAACTCAGTGCGGGCTGGATGGGGTCCCCCCTGGGCACCGCAGACCTAAGCTTGTTTAACTCCTACCTCTTAAAGGGACCGAGAAAAAATGACCTTTTCTGCACTCCAATGTAAGTCAATGGGGCGATTTTTTTGGCTATGTGCTAGAAATGAAATTCAGTGCGGATTGGATGACAGGCACCCTAGGCACCCAGGATCGGCTTTAGTTTCACGTGTATCTCTTAAGCCGGCAGAGAAAATCCACCTGATATGCGCTCCACACAATTGAATAGAGACGCCATTGATTTTCTATGGGAATTGCAGAAATGACTTCTAAGCCTCAAAATAATGACTTTTTTTCCTAAGGTGGTAGGAATGAAACTCAGTGTGGGCTGGATGGGGTCCCCCCTGGGCACCGCAGACCTAAGCTTGTTTAACTCCTACCTCTTAAAGGGACCGAGAAAAAATGACCTTTTCTGCACTCCAATGTAAGTCAATGGGGCGATTTTTTGGCTATGTGCTAGAAATGAAATTCAGTGCGGATTGGATGACAGGCACCCTAGGCACCCAGGATCGGCTTTAGTTTCACGTGTATCTCTTAAGCCGGCAGAGAAAACCACCTGATATGCGCTCCACACAATTGAATAGAGACGCCGATTGATTTTCTATGGGAATTGCAGAAATGACTTCTAAGCCTCAAAATAATGACTTTTTTTCCTAAGGTGGTAGGAATGAAACTCAGTGCTGGGCTGGATGGGGTCCCCCCTGGGCACCGCAGACCTAAGCTTGTTTAACTCCTACCTCTTAAAGGGACCGAGAAAAAATGACCTTTTCTGCACTCCAATGTAAGTCAATGGGGCGATTTTTTGGCTATGTGCTAGAAATGAAATTCAGTGCGGATTGGATGACAGGCACCCTAGGCACCCAGGATCGGCTTTAGTTTCACGTGTATCTCTTAAGCCGGCAGAGAAAACCCACCTGATATGCGCTCCACACAATTGAATTAGAGACGCCAGTTGATTTTCTATGGGAATTGCAGAAATGACTTCTAAGCCTCAAAATAATGACTTTTTTTCCTAAGGTGGTAGGAATGAAACTCAGTGCGGGCTGGATGGGGTCCCCCCTGGGCACCGCAGACCTAAGCTTGTTTAACTCCTACCTCTTAAAGGGACCGAGGAAAAAATGACCTTTTCTGCACTCCAATGTAAGTCAATGGGGCGATTTTTTTGGCTATGTGCTAGAAATGAAATGCAGTGCGGATTGGATGACAGGCACCCTAGGCACCCAGGATCGGCTTTAGTTTCACGTGTATCTCTTAAGCCGGCAGAGAAAACCCACCTGATATGCGCTCCACACAATTGAATAGAGACGCCGTTGATTTTCTATGGGAATTGCAGAAATGACTTCTAAGCCTCAAAATAATGACTTTTTTTCCTAAGGTGGTAGGAATGAAACTCAGTGCGGGCTGGATGGGGTCCCCCCTGGGCACCGCAGACCTAAGCTTGTTTAACTCCTACCTCTTAAAGGGACCGAGAAAAAATGACCTTTTCTGCACTCCAATGTAAGTCAATGGGGCGATTTTTTGGCTATGTGCTAGAAATGAAATTCAGTGCGGATTGGATGACAGGCACCCTAGGCACCCAGGATCGGCTTTAGTTTCACGTGTATCTCTTAAGCCGGCAGAGAAAATCCACCTGATATGCGCTCCACACAATTGAATTAGAGACGCCGTTGATTTTCTATGGGAATTGCAGAAATGACTTCTAAGCCTCAAAATAATGACTTTTTTTCCTAAGGTGGTAGGAATGAAACTCAGTGCGGGCTGGATGGGGTCCCCCCTGGGCACCGCAGACCTAAGCTTGTTTAACTCCTACCTCTTAAAGGGACCGAGAAAAAATGACCTTTTCTGCACTCCAATGTAAGTCAATGGGGCGATTTTTTGGCTATGTGCTAGAAATGAAATTCAGTGCGGATTGGATGACAGGCACCCTAGGCACCCAGGATCGGCTTTAGTTTCACGTGTATCTCTTAAGGCGGCAGAGAAAATCCACCTGATATGCGCTCCACACAATTGAATAGAGACGCCATTGATTTTCTATGGGAATTGCAGAAATGACTTCTAAGCCTCAAAATAATGAATTTTTTTTCCTAAGGTGGTAGGAATGAAACTCAGTGCGGGCTGGATGGGGTCCCCCCTGGGCACCGCAGACCTAAGCTTGTTTAACTCCTACCTCTTAAAGGGACCGAGAAAAAATGACCTTTTCTGCACTCCAATGTAAGTCAATGGGGCGATTTTTTGGCTATGTGCTAGAAATGAAATTCAGTGCGGATTGGATGACAGGCACCCTAGGCACCCAGGATCGGCTTTAGTTTCACGTGTATCTCTTAAGCCGGCAGAGAAAACCCACCTGATATGCGCTCCACACAATTGAATAGAGACGCCATTGATTTTCTATGGGAATTGCAGAAATGACTTCTAAGCCTCAAAATAATGACTTTTTTTCCTAAGGTGGTAGGAATGAAACTCAGTGCTGGGCTGGATGGGGTCCCCCCTGGGCACCGCAGACCTAAGCTTGTTTAACTCCTACCTCTTAAAGGGACCGAGAAAAAATGACCTTTTCTGCACTCCAATGTAAGTCAATGGGGCGATTTTTTGGCTATGTGCTAGAAATGAAATTCAGTGCGGATTGGATGACAGGCACCCTAGGCACCCAGGATCGGCTTTAGTTTCACGTGTATCTCTTAAGCCGGCAGAGAAAACCCACCTGATATGCGCTCCACACAATTGAATAGAGACGCCGTTGATTTTCTATGGGAATTGCAGAAATGACTTCTAAGCCTCAAAATAATGACTTTTTTTCCTAAGGTGGTAGGAATGAAACTCAGTGCGGGCTGGATGGGGTCCCCCCTGGGCACCGCAGACCTAAGCTTGTTTAACTCCTACCTCTTAAAGGGACCGAGAAAAAATGACCTTTTCTGCACTCCAATGTAAGTCAATGGGGCGATTTTTTGGCTATGTGCTAGAAATGAAATTCAGTGCGGATTGGATGACAGGCACCCTAGGCACCCAGGATCGGCTTTAGTTTCACGTGTATCTCTTAAGCCGGCAGAGAAAATCCACCTGATATGCGCTCCACACAATTGAATAGAGACGCCATTGATTTTCTATGGGAATTGCAGAAATGACTTCTAAGCCTCAAAATAATGACTTTTTTTCCTAAGGTGGTAGGAATGAAACTCAGTGCGGGCTGGATGGGGTCCCCCCTGGGCACCGCAGACCTAAGCTTGTTTAACTCCTACCTCTTAAAGGGACCGAGAAAAAATGACCTTTTCTGCACTCCAATGTAAGTCAATGGGGCGATTTTTTGGCTATGTGCTAGAAATGAAATTCAGTGCGGATTGGATGACAGGCACCCTAGGCACCCAGGATCGGCTTTAGTTTCACGTGTATCTCTTAAGCCGGCAGAGAAAACCCACCTGATATGCGCTCCACACAATTGAATTAGAGACGCCGTTGATTTTCTATGGGAATTGCAGAAATGACTTCTAAGCCTCAAAATAATGACTTTTTTTTCCTAAGGTGGTAGGAATGAAACTCAGTGCGGGCTGGATGGGGTCCCCCCTGGGCACCGCAGACCTAAGCTTGTTTAACTCCTACCTCTAAAAGGGACCGAGAAAAAATGACCTTTTCTGCACTCCAATGTAAGTCAATGGGGCGATTTTTTGGCTATGTGCTAGAAATGAAATTCAGTGCGGATTGGATGACAGGCACCCTAGGCACCCAGGATCGGCTTTAGTTTCACGTGTATCTCTTAAGCCGGCAGAGAAAATCCACCTGATATGCGCTCCACACAATTGAATAGAGACGCCATTGATTTTCTATGGGAATTGCAGAAATGACTTCTAAGCCTCAAAATAATGACTTTTTTTCCTAAGGTGGTAGGAATGAAACTCAGTGCGGGCTGGATGGGGTCCCCCCTGGGCACCGCAGACCTAAGCTTGTTTAACTCCTACCTCTTAAAGGGACCGAGAAAAAATGACCTTTTCTGCACTCCAATGTAAGTCAATGGGGCGATTTTTTGGCTATGTGCTAGAAATGAAATTCAGTGCGGATTGGATGACAGGCACCCTAGGCACCCAGGATCGGCTTTAGTTTCACGTGTATCTCTTAAGCCGGCAGAGAAAATCCCACCTGATATGCGCTCCACACAATTGAATAGAGACGCCATTGATTTTCTATGGGAATTGCAGAAATGACTTCTAAGCCTCAAAATAATGACTTTTTTTCCTAAGGTGGTAGGAATGAAACTCAGTGTGGGCTGGATGGGGTCCCCCCTGGGCACCGCAGACCTAAGCTTGTTTAACTCCTACCTCTTAAAGGGACCGAGAAAAAATGACCTTTTCTGCACTCCAATGTAAGTCAATGGGGCGATTTTTTGGCTATGTGCTAGAAATGAAATTCAGTGCGGATTGGATGACAGGCACCCTAGGCACCCAGGATCGGCTTTAGTTTCACGTGTATCTCTTAAGGCCGGCAGAGAAAATCCACCTGATATGCGCTCCACACAATTGAATAGAGACGCCATTGATTTTCTATGGGAATTGCAGAAATGACTTCTAAGCCTCAAAATAATGACTTTTTTTCCTAAGGTGGTAGGAATGAAACTCAGTGTGGGCTGGATGGGGTCCCCCCTGGGCACCGCAGACCTAAGCTTGTTAACTCCTACCTCTTAAAGGGACCGAGAAAAAATGACCTTTTCTGCACTCCAATGTAAGTCAATGGGGCGATTTTTTGGCTATGTGCTAGAAATGAAATTCAGTGCGGATTTGCTCATCGCCAAGTCTGCAGATCAGCTGTCAGGTCAACTCACAGAGTCTATCCATCTGCTTCAGCAACACGGGTTTCTGGTGAATTTTGCGAAGTCTCAACTGACTCCTTCTCAGTCCTTGACATTTCTGGGATTTGTAATCAACACGATACAAATGAAATTATATCTATCGGAAGATCGGATCAAGAGATTGAGAAGACAAGTATCTTTTCTTCTGAACAATTCTACGTGTACCATCAAGACTGCTATGAGAGTGCTAGGTACCCTATCATCGACCATAGATGCGGTCCCATGGGCTCGAGCCCACATTCGTCAACTACAAAAGGACATATTGACAGCCTGGGACAGGGATCATCGGACTATACAGAGGTTAATGACAATCTCAGGATCAACCCGGTTGGACCTGCGCTGGTGGCTGAAGCCTCAACATGTCTCCCGGGGGATGTCGCTCATACCTCAGGCAAAGATAATATTAACAACAGATGCCTCACAGTTTGGATGGGGAGCACACATCCAGAACTCTTGGATACAGAGAGAATGGTCGACCAGAGAAAAAGCGATGTCCTCAAACAGAAGGGAGCTCAGGGCAATAAAATTGGCCCTTTTTCATTTTCAGTACCAGCTGAAGAATCAGAACATTCTAGTGCAATCAGACAACCTCTCTGCGGTTTTTTACCTGAACAAGCAGGGGGGCACCAGATGCCAGTCCCTCCTGGAAGAAAGCCAAGCGATTTTTCGCTGGGCAGAGAAGAATGTGGCACAAATATCAGCGGTCCATATCAAAGGGACATCGAATCAATCAGCGGATATTCTAAGCAGGCACACTCTATTCCCAGGGGAATGGTCCCTCTCGCCGACGATATTTCATCAAGTGACTCGGAGATTCGGAGTCCCAAACCTAGACGCCTTTGCGTCTCGGGAAAACGCGAAACTCCCCAGATTCTGTTCGAGAGATCCAGCTCACCATCCGACATTCCTGGACGGTCTAGCGACTCCTTGGGAGGGAAATTTTGTCTATGCCTTTCCTCCTCTAGCCCTGATCCCGAGAGTCCTCTCGAAAGTGAAAACAGAACGATCCAAATGCATTCTGATTCTTCCCTACTGGCCGCGCAGAACATGGTTCTCCCTAGCAAACACGCTTGCAAAAGGAAGAATATGGAGGCTTCCAATGGTTCGGGATCTGCTCTCCCAGAAGGGGTTCCTACACCCAGATCTAGAACGTCTGAAATTAACGGCCTGGCGGATGAACTAAGCGGCATTAATACAGAGAATCTATCAGAAGATGTCCTGAATACTATAGTCAACGCTAGAAGAAAGAGCACTAGACTCAAATATGCGGGAGTCTGGAAAACATTCCAAGCCTTCTCCTCAGACCATTCAGTCGCAAGTGTTCTGAACTTCCTTCAAAAGGATTGAACCAAGGTCTCAAGTTAAGTACGATTCGCGTACAATTCGCGGCAATCAATTCCTTCATGGCAGGGAAATACTCGGGGGACCCCCTGATTACAAGATTTCTCAAGGGTGCAAGGAACTTGAAACCACCGATAACATCCCCCGCTCCATCATGGGATCTGCATATAGTGTTGGAAGCCTTCAAGGGGGCTCCATTTGAACCATTAGATTCAACAGAACTACATTACTTGTCCTGGAAAACAGCATTTCTGGTGGCCATGGCGTCGGCCCGTAGGGTCAGCGAAATACAGGCCCTCTCCTGCCGGGAACCATATCTGAGAGATTTGGGGGACGCTTTGTTCTTGCGCACCATGCCAGGTTTTCTCCCGAAAGTCGCTTCACAATCAGCGCTGAATCAAGAAATTGTGCTTCCGAGCCTTCCAGCATCAGATGACTCAGGCAACCCTCTGGATGTCAGGAGAGCAGTCTTGGAATACCTAAGAAGAGTAAACTCATTCAGACTCGCAGAGAACTTATTTGTTCTATATGAGGGGAAGATGAAGGGCTTTAAAGCCTCCAAGAGAATCATCTCTAGCTGGATCCGTAATGCCATTACGCTATCCTACTCTCTACAAAATCTGCAGGCACCAGTAGGAATTAGAGCCCACTCAACCAGGGCAATGTCCTCGTCATGGGCGGAGTTTGTGAATGTACCACTACAAGAGATATGTAGAGCAGCGACGTGGTCAAGCACCTCTTCATTTACATCACACTACAGACTAGATGTCACAGGCGAAGCAGCCTTGGGCAGGAAGGTGCTAGAAGTATAAGTATTGGATTTGTACCCCCCCTTTAATTTCACTGCTACGTAGTCCCATTGTGTGCTGCCGAAGGACCCAGGAATGAAGGAATTTCGAATACTTACCTACCGGGAAATTCCTGTTCCTGGCGTCCGTAGGCAGCACAACGCACCCTCCCTATTAAATTGTTTTGCTGCATACGAACTCTGACTGTGGGTGGTCCTTCCTGCCTTATATGGGTAGTGACCAATTCTTATTGGTTACTGCTTTGCATGTCTCTTCTGCCTTGTTCTAGGGAACCTAGACTTAACCCATTGTGTGCCGCCTACGGACGCCAGGAACAGGAATTTCCCGGTAGGTAAGTATTCGAAATTCCTTCATTTTTTCTCGGTCCCTTTAAGAGGTAGGAGTTAAACAAGCTTAGGTCTGCGGTGCCCAGGGGGGACCCCATCCAGCCCGCACTGAGTTTCATTCCTACCACCTTAGGAAAAAAAGTAATTATTTTGAGGCTTAGAAGTCATTTCTGCAATTCCCATAGAAAATCAACGGCGTCTCTAATTCAATTGTGTGGAGCGCATATCAGGTGGGTTTTCTCTGCCGGCTTAAGAGATACACGTGAAACTAAAGCCGATCCTGGGTGCCTAGGGTGCCTGTCATCCAATCCGCACTGAATTTCATTTCTAGCACATAGCCAAAAAATCGCCCCATTGACTTACATTGGAGTGCAGAAAAGGTCATTTTTTCTCGGTCCCTTTAAGAGGTAGGAGTTAAACAAGCTTAGGTCTGCGGTGCCCAGGGGGGACCCCATCCAGCCCGCACTGAGTTTCATTCCTACCACCTTAGGAAAAAAAGTCATTATTTTGAGGCTTAGAAGTCATTTCTGCAATTCCCATAGAAAATCAACTGGCGTCTCTATTCAATTGTGTGGAGCGCATATCAGGTGGATTTTCTCTGCCGGCTTAAGAGATACACGTGAAACTAAAGCCGATCCTGGGTGCCTAGGGTGCCTGTCATCCAATCCGCACTGAATTTCATTTCTAGCACATAGCCAAAAAATCGCCCCATTGACTTACATTGGAGTGCAGAAAAGGTCATTTTTTCTCGGTCCCTTTAAGAGGTAGGAGTTAAACAAGCTTAGGTCTGCGGTGCCCAGGGGGGACCCCATCCAGCCCGCACTGAGTTTCATTCCTACCACCTTAGGAAAAAAAGTCATTATTTTGAGGCTTAGAAGTCATTTCTGCAATTCCCATAGAAAATCAACGGCGTCTCTAATTCAATTGTGTGGAGCGCATATCAGGTGGGTTTTCTCTGCCGGCTTAAGAGATACACGTGAAACTAAAGCCGATCCTGGGTGCCTAGGGTGCCTGTCATCCAATCCGCACTGAATTTCATTTCTAGCACATAGCCAAAAAATCGCCCCATTGACTTACATTGGAGTGCAGAAAAGGTCATTTTTTCTCGGTCCCTTTAAGAGGTAGGAGTTAAACAAGCTTAGGTCTGCGGTGCCCAGGGGGGACCCCATCCAGCCCGCACTGAGTTTCATTCCTACCACCTTAGGAAAAAAAGTCATTATTTTGAGGCTTAGAAGTCATTTCTGCAATTCCCATAGAAAATCAACTGGCGTCTCTATTCAATTGTGTGGAGCGCATATCAGGTGGATTTTCTCTGCCGGCTTAAGAGATACACGTGAAACTAAAGCCGATCCTGGGTGCCTAGGGTGCCTGTCATCCAATCCGCACTGAATTTCATTTCTAGCACATAGCCAAAAAATCGCCCCATTGACTTACATTGGAGTGCAGAAAAGGTCATTTTTTCTCGGTCCCTTTAAGAGGTAGGAGTTAAACAAGCTTAGGTCTGCGGTGCCCAGGGGGGACCCCATCCAGCCCGCACTGAGTTTCATTCCTACCACCTTAGGAAAAAAAGTCATTATTTTGAGGCTTAGAAGTCATTTCTGCAATTCCCATAGAAAATCAACGGCGTCTCTAATTCAATTGTGTGGAGCGCATATCAGGTGGGTTTTCTCTGCCGGCTTAAGAGATACACGTGAAACTAAAGCCGATCCTGGGTGCCTAGGGTGCCTGTCATCCAATCCGCACTGAATTTCATTTCTAGCACATAGCCAAAAAATCGCCCCATTGACTTACATTGGAGTGCAGAAAAGGTCATTTTTTCTCGGTCCCTTTAAGAGGTAGGAGTTAAACAAGCTTAGGTCTGCGGTGCCCAGGGGGGACCCCATCCAGCCCGCACTGAGTTTCATTCCTACCACCTTAGGAAAAAAAGTCATTATTTTGAGGCTTAGAAGTCATTTCTGCAATTCCCATAGAAAATCAACGGCGTCTCTAATTCAATTGTGTGGAGCGCATATCAGGTGGGTTTTCTCTGCCGGCTTAAGAGATACACGTGAAACTAAAGCCGATCCTGGGTGCCTAGGGTGCCTGTCATCCAATCCGCACTGAATTTCATTTCTAGCACATAGCCAAAAAATCGCCCCATTGACTTACATTGGAGTGCAGAAAAGGTCATTTTTTCTCGGTCCCTTTAAGAGGTAGGAGTTAAACAAGCTTAGGTCTGCGGTGCCCAGGGGGGACCCCATCCAGCCCGCACTGAGTTTCATTCCTACCACCTTAGGAAAAAAAGTCATTATTTTGAGGCTTAGAAGTCATTTCTGCAATTCCCATAGAAAATCAACTGGCGTCTCTATTCAATTGTGTGGAGCGCATATCAGGTGGGTTTTCTCTGCCGGCTTAAGAGATACACGTGAAACTAAAGCCGATCCTGGGTGCCTAGGGTGCCTGTCATCCAATCCGCACTGAATTTCATTTCTAGCACATAGCCAAAAAATCGCCCCATTGACTTACATTGGAGTGCAGAAAAGGTCATTTTTTCTCGGTCCCTTTAAGAGGTAGGAGTTAAACAAGCTTAGGTCTGCGGTGCCCAGGGGGGACCCCATCCAGCCCGCACTGAGTTTCATTCCTACCACCTTAGGAAAAAAAGTCATTATTTTGAGGCTTAGAAGTCATTTCTGCAATTCCCATAGAAAATCAACGGCGTCTCTAATTCAATTGTGTGGAGCGCATATCAGGTGGGTTTTCTCTGCCGGCTTAAGAGATACACGTGAAACTAAAGCCGATCCTGGGTGCCTAGGGTGCCTGTCATCCAATCCGCACTGAATTTCATTTCTAGCACATAGCCAAAAAATCGCCCCATTGACTTACATTGGAGTGCAGAAAAGGTCATTTTTTCTCGGTCCCTTTAAGAGGTAGGAGTTAAACAAGCTTAGGTCTGCGGTGCCCAGGGGGGACCCCATCCAGCCCGCACTGAGTTTCATTCCTACCACCTTAGGAAAAAAAGTCATTATTTTGAGGCTTAGAAGTCATTTCTGCAATTCCCATAGAAAATCAACGGCGTCTCTATTCAATTGTGTGGAGCGCATATCAGGTGGGTTTTCTCTGCCGGCTTAAGAGATACACGTGAAACTAAAGCCGATCCTGGGTGCCTAGGGTGCCTGTCATCCAATCCGCACTGAATTTCATTTCTAGCACATAGCCAAAAAATCGCCCCATTGACTTACATTGGAGTGCAGAAAAGGTCATTTTTTCTCGGTCCCTTTAAGAGGTAGGAGTTAAACAAGCTTAGGTCTGCGGTGCCCAGGGGGGACCCCATCCAGCCCGCACTGAGTTTCATTCCTACCACCTTAGGAAAAAAAGTCATTATTTTGAGGCTTAGAAGTCATTTCTGCAATTCCCATAGAAAATCAACGGCGTCTCTATTCAATTGTGTGGAGCGCATATCAGGTGGGTTTTCTCTGCCGGCTTAAGAGATACACGTGAAACTAAAGCCGATCCTGGGTGCCTAGGGTGCCTGTCATCCAATCCGCACTGAATTTCATTTCTAGCACATAGCCAAAAAATCGCCCCATTGACTTACATTGGAGTGCAGAAAAGGTCATTTTTTCTCGGTCCCTTTAAGAGGTAGGAGTTAAACAAGCTTAGGTCTGCGGTGCCCAGGGGGGACCCCATCCAGCCCGCACTGAGTTTCATTCCTACCACCTTAGGAAAAAAAGTCATTATTTTGAGGCTTAGAAGTCATTTCTGCAATTCCCATAGAAAATCAACGGCGTCTCTATTCAATTGTGTGGAGCGCATATCAGGTGGGTTTTCTCTGCCGGCTTAAGAGATACACGTGAAACTAAAGCCGATCCTGGGTGCCTAGGGTGCCTGTCATCCAATCCGCACTGAATTTCATTTCTAGCACATAGCCAAAAAATCGCCCCATTGACTTACATTGGAGTGCAGAAAAGGTCATTTTTTCTCGGTCCCTTTAAGAGGTAGGAGTTAAACAAGCTTAGGTCTGCGGTGCCCAGGGGGGACCCCATCCAGCCCGCACTGAGTTTCATTCCTACCACCTTAGGAAAAAAAGTCATTATTTTGAGGCTTAGAAGTCATTTCTGCAATTCCCATAGAAAATCAACGGCGTCTCTAATTCAATTGTGTGGAGCGCATATCAGGTGGGTTTTCTCTGCCGGCTTAAGAGATACACGTGAAACTAAAGCCGATCCTGGGTGCCTAGGGTGCCTGTCATCCAATCCGCACTGAATTTCATTTCTAGCACATAGCCAAAAAATCGCCCCATTGACTTACATTGGAGTGCAGAAAAGGTCATTTTTTCTCGGTCCCTTTAAGAGGTAGGAGTTAAACAAGCTTAGGTCTGCGGTGCCCAGGGGGGACCCCATCCAGCCCGCACTGAGTTTCATTCCTACCACCTTAGGAAAAAAAGTCATTATTTTGAGGCTTAGAAGTCATTTCTGCAATTCCCATAGAAAATCAACTGGCGTCTCTATTCAATTGTGTGGAGCGCATATCAGGTGGATTTTCTCTGCCGGCTTAAGAGATACACGTGAAACTAAAGCCGATCCTGGGTGCCTAGGGTGCCTGTCATCCAATCCGCACTGAATTTCATTTCTAGCACATAGCCAAAAAATCGCCCCATTGACTTACATTGGAGTGCAGAAAAGGTCATTTTTTCTCGGTCCCTTTAAGAGGTAGGAGTTAAACAAGCTTAGGTCTGCGGTGCCCAGGGGGGACCCCATCCAGCCCGCACTGAGTTTCATTCCTACCACCTTAGGAAAAAAAGTCATTATTTTGAGGCTTAGAAGTCATTTCTGCAATTCCCATAGAAAATCAACTGGCGTCTCTATTCAATTGTGTGGAGCGCATATCAGGTGGGTTTTCTCTGCCGGCTTAAGAGATACACGTGAAACTAAAGCCGATCCTGGGTGCCTAGGGTGCCTGTCATCCAATCCGCACTGAATTTCATTTCTAGCACATAGCCAAAAAATCGCCCCATTGACTTACATTGGAGTGCAGAAAAGGTCATTTTTTCTCGGTCCCTTTAAGAGGTAGGAGTTAAACAAGCTTAGGTCTGCGGTGCCCAGGGGGGACCCCATCCAGCCCGCACTGAGTTTCATTCCTACCACCTTAGGAAAAAAAGTCATTATTTTGAGGCTTAGAAGTCATTTCTGCAATTCCCATAGAAAATCAACGGCGTCTCTAATTCAATTGTGTGGAGCGCATATCAGGTGGGTTTTCTCTGCCGGCTTAAGAGATACACGTGAAACTAAAGCCGATCCTGGGTGCCTAGGGTGCCTGTCATCCAATCCGCACTGAATTTCATTTCTA
>NW_027210078.1:45000-120616 GCF_027789765.1 Dendropsophus ebraccatus | reverse complement strand
CCTGTTGCCCAGGGGGGACCCCATCCAGCCCGCACTGAGTTTCATTCCTACCACCTTAGGAAAAAAAGTCATTATTTTGAGGCTTAGAAGTCATTTCTGCAATTCCCATAGAAAATCAACTGGCGTCTCTATTCAATTGTGTGGAGCGCATATCAGGTGGGTTTTCTCTGCCGGCTTAAGAGATACACGTGAAACTAAAGCCGATCCTGGGTGCCTAGGGTGCCTGTCATCCAATCCGCACTGAATTTCATTTCTAGCACATAGCCAAAAAATCGCCCCATTGACTTACATTGGAGTGCAGAAAAGGTCATTTTTTCTCGGTCCCTTTAAGAGGTAGGAGTTAAACAAGCTTAGGTCTGCGGTGCCCAGGGGGGACCCCATCCAGCCCGCACTGAGTTTCATTCCTACCACCTTAGGAAAAAAAGTCATTATTTTGAGGCTTAGAAGTCATTTCTGCAATTCCCATAGAAAATCAATGGCGTCTCTATTCAATTGTGTGGAGCGCATATCAGGTGGATTTTCTCTGCCGGCTTAAGAGATACACGTGAAACTAAAGCCGATCCTGGGTGCCTAGGGTGCCTGTCATCCAATCCGCACTGAATTTCATTTCTAGCACATAGCCAAAAAATCGCCCCATTGACTTACATTGGAGTGCAGAAAAGGTCATTTTTTCTCGGTCCCTTTAAGAGGTAGGAGTTAAACAAGCTTAGGTCTGCGGTGCCCAGGGGGGACCCCATCCAGCCCGCACTGAGTTTCATTCCTACCACCTTAGGAAAAAAAGTCATTATTTTGAGGCTTAGAAGTCATTTCTGCAATTCCCATAGAAAATCAACGGCGTCTCTAATTCAATTGTGTGGAGCGCATATCAGGTGGGTTTTCTCTGCCGGCTTAAGAGATACACGTGAAACTAAAGCCGATCCTGGGTGCCTAGGGTGCCTGTCATCCAATCCGCACTGAATTTCATTTCTAGCACATAGCCAAAAAATCGCCCCATTGACTTACATTGGAGTGCAGAAAAGGTCATTTTTTCTCGGTCCCTTTAAGAGGTAGGAGTTAAACAAGCTTAGGTCTGCGGTGCCCAGGGGGGACCCCATCCAGCCCGCACTGAGTTTCATTCCTACCACCTTAGGAAAAAAAGTCATTATTTTGAGGCTTAGAAGTCATTTCTGCAATTCCCATAGAAAATCAACGGCGTCTCTAATTCAATTGTGTGGAGCGCATATCAGGTGGATTTTCTCTGCCGGCTTAAGAGATACACGTGAAACTAAAGCCGATCCTGGGTGCCTAGGGTGCCTGTCATCCAATCCGCACTGAATTTCATTTCTAGCACATAGCCAAAAAATCGCCCCATTGACTTACATTGGAGTGCAGAAAAGGTCATTTTTTCTCGGTCCCTTTAAGAGGTAGGAGTTAAACAAGCTTAGGTCTGCGGTGCCCAGGGGGGACCCCATCCAGCCCGCACTGAGTTTCATTCCTACCACCTTAGGAAAAAAAGTCATTATTTTGAGGCTTAGAAGTCATTTCTGCAATTCCCATAGAAAATCAACTGGCGTCTCTAATTCAATTGTGTGGAGCGCATATCAGGTGGATTTTCTCTGCCGGCTTAAGAGATACACGTGAAACTAAAGCCGATCCTGGGTGCCTAGGGTGCCTGTCATCCAATCCGCACTGAATTTCATTTCTAGCACATAGCCAAAAAATCGCCCCATTGACTTACATTGGAGTGCAGAAAAGGTCATTTTTTCTCGGTCCCTTTAAGAGGTAGGAGTTAAACAAGCTTAGGTCTGCGGTGCCCAGGGGGGACCCCATCCAGCCCGCACTGAGTTTCATTCCTACCACCTTAGGAAAAAAAGTCATTATTTTGAGGCTTAGAAGTCATTTCTGCAATTCCCATAGAAAATCAACGGCGTCTCTAATTCAATTGTGTGGAGCGCATATCAGGTGGGTTTTCTCTGCCGGCTTAAGAGATACACGTGAAACTAAAGCCGATCCTGGGTGCCTAGGGTGCCTGTCATCCAATCCGCACTGAATTTCATTTCTAGCACATAGCCAAAAAATCGCCCCATTGACTTACATTGGAGTGCAGAAAAGGTCATTTTTTCTCGGTCCCTTTAAGAGGTAGGAGTTAAACAAGCTTAGGTCTGCGGTGCCCAGGGGGGACCCCATCCAGCCCGCACTGAGTTTCATTCCTACCACCTTAGGAAAAAAAGTCATTATTTTGAGGCTTAGAAGTCATTTCTGCAATTCCCATAGAAAATCAACTGGCGTCTCTAATTCAATTGTGTGGAGCGCATATCAGGTGGATTTTCTCTGCCGGCTTAAGAGATACACGTGAAACTAAAGCCGATCCTGGGTGCCTAGGGTGCCTGTCATCCAATCCGCACTGAATTTCATTTCTAGCACATAGCCAAAAAATCGCCCCATTGACTTACATTGGAGTGCAGAAAAGGTCATTTTTTCTCGGTCCCTTTAAGAGGTAGGAGTTAAACAAGCTTAGGTCTGCGGTGCCCAGGGGGGACCCCATCCAGCCCGCACTGAGTTTCATTCCTACCACCTTAGGAAAAAAAGTCATTATTTTGAGGCTTAGAAGTCATTTCTGCAATTCCCATAGAAAATCAACGGCGTCTCTAATTCAATTGTGTGGAGCGCATATCAGGTGGATTTTCTCTGCCGGCTTAAGAGATACACGTGAAACTAAAGCCGATCCTGGGTGCCTAGGGTGCCTGTCATCCAATCCGCACTGAATTTCATTTCTAGCACATAGCCAAAAAATCGCCCCATTGACTTACATTGGAGTGCAGAAAAGGTCATTTTTTCTCGGTCCCTTTAAGAGGTAGGAGTTAAACAAGCTTAGGTCTGCGGTGCCCAGGGGGGACCCCATCCAGCCCGCACTGAGTTTCATTCCTACCACCTTAGGAAAAAAAGTCATTATTTTGAGGCTTAGAAGTCATTTCTGCAATTCCCATAGAAAATCAACTGGCGTCTCTATTCAATTGTGTGGAGCGCATATCAGGTGGATTTTCTCTGCCGGCTTAAGAGATACACGTGAAACTAAAGCCGATCCTGGGTGCCTAGGGTGCCTGTCATCCAATCCGCACTGAATTTCATTTCTAGCACATAGCCAAAAAATCGCCCCATTGACTTACATTGGAGTGCAGAAAAGGTCATTTTTTCTCGGTCCCTTTAAGAGGTAGGAGTTAAACAAGCTTAGGTCTGCGGTGCCCAGGGGGGACCCCATCCAGCCCGCACTGAGTTTCATTCCTACCACCTTAGGAAAAAAAGTCATTATTTTGAGGCTTAGAAGTCATTTCTGCAATTCCCATAGAAAATCAACGGCGTCTCTAATTCAATTGTGTGGAGCGCATATCAGGTGGGTTTTCTCTGCCGGCTTAAGAGATACACGTGAAACTAAAGCCGATCCTGGGTGCCTAGGGTGCCTGTCATCCAATCCGCACTGAATTTCATTTCTAGCACATAGCCAAAAAATCGCCCCATTGACTTACATTGGAGTGCAGAAAAGGTCATTTTTTCTCGGTCCCTTTAAGAGGTAGGAGTTAAACAAGCTTAGGTCTGCGGTGCCCAGGGGGGACCCCATCCAGCCCGCACTGAGTTTCATTCCTACCACCTTAGGAAAAAAAGTCATTATTTTGAGGCTTAGAAGTCATTTCTGCAATTCCCATAGAAAATCAACGGCGTCTCTAATTCAATTGTGTGGAGCGCATATCAGGTGGGTTTTCTCTGCCGGCTTAAGAGATACACGTGAAACTAAAGCCGATCCTGGGTGCCTAGGGTGCCTGTCATCCAATCCGCACTGAATTTCATTTCTAGCACATAGCCAAAAAATCGCCCCATTGACTTACATTGGAGTGCAGAAAAGGTCATTTTTTCTCGGTCCCTTTAAGAGGTAGGAGTTAAACAAGCTTAGGTCTGCGGTGCCCAGGGGGGACCCCATCCAGCCCGCACTGAGTTTCATTCCTACCACCTTAGGAAAAAAAGTCATTATTTTGAGGCTTAGAAGTCATTTCTGCAATTCCCATAGAAAATCAACTGGCGTCTCTAATTCAATTGTGTGGAGCGCATATCAGGTGGGATTTTCTCTGCCGGCTTAAGAGATACACGTGAAACTAAAGCCGATCCTGGGTGCCTAGGGTGCCTGTCATCCAATCCGCACTGAATTTCATTTCTAGCACATAGCCAAAAAATCGCCCCATTGACTTACATTGGAGTGCAGAAAAGGTCATTTTTTCTCGGTCCCTTTAAGAGGTAGGAGTTAAACAAGCTTAGGTCTGCGGTGCCCAGGGGGGACCCCATCCAGCCCGCACTGAGTTTCATTCCTACCACCTTAGGAAAAAAAGTCATTATTTTGAGGCTTAGAAGTCATTTCTGCAATTCCCATAGAAAATCAACGGCGTCTCTAATTCAATTGTGTGGAGCGCATATCAGGTGGGTTTTCTCTGCCGGCTTAAGAGATACACGTGAAACTAAAGCCGATCCTGGGTGCCTAGGGTGCCTGTCATCCAATCCGCACTGAATTTCATTTCTAGCACATAGCCAAAAAATCGCCCCATTGACTTACATTGGAGTGCAGAAAAGGTCATTTTTTCTCGGTCCCTTTAAGAGGTAGGAGTTAAACAAGCTTAGGTCTGCGGTGCCCAGGGGGGACCCCATCCAGCCCGCACTGAGTTTCATTCCTACCACCTTAGGAAAAAAAGTCATTATTTTGAGGCTTAGAAGTCATTTCTGCAATTCCCATAGAAAATCAATGGCGTCTCTATTCAATTGTGTGGAGCGCATATCAGGTGGATTTTCTCTGCCGGCTTAAGAGATACACGTGAAACTAAAGCCGATCCTGGGTGCCTAGGGTGCCTGTCATCCAATCCGCACTGAATTTCATTTCTAGCACATAGCCAAAAAATCGCCCCATTGACTTACATTGGAGTGCAGAAAAGGTCATTTTTTCTCGGTCCCTTTAAGAGGTAGGAGTTAAACAAGCTTAGGTCTGCGGTGCCCAGGGGGGACCCCATCCAGCCCGCACTGAGTTTCATTCCTACCACCTTAGGAAAAAAAGTCATTATTTTGAGGCTTAGAAGTCATTTCTGCAATTCCCATAGAAAATCAACGGCGTCTCTAATTCAATTGTGTGGAGCGCATATCAGGTGGGTTTTCTCTGCCGGCTTAAGAGATACACGTGAAACTAAAGCCGATCCTGGGTGCCTAGGGTGCCTGTCATCCAATCCGCACTGAATTTCATTTCTAGCACATAGCCAAAAAATCGCCCCATTGACTTACATTGGAGTGCAGAAAAGGTCATTTTTTCTCGGTCCCTTTAAGAGGTAGGAGTTAAACAAGCTTAGGTCTGCGGTGCCCAGGGGGGACCCCATCCAGCCCGCACTGAGTTTCATTCCTACCACCTTAGGAAAAAAAGTCATTATTTTGAGGCTTAGAAGTCATTTCTGCAATTCCCATAGAAAATCAACGGCGTCTCTAATTCAATTGTGTGGAGCGCATATCAGGTGGGTTTTCTCTGCCGGCTTAAGAGATACACGTGAAACTAAAGCCGATCCTGGGTGCCTAGGGTGCCTGTCATCCAATCCGCACTGAATTTCATTTCTAGCACATAGCCAAAAAATCGCCCCATTGACTTACATTGGAGTGCAGAAAAGGTCATTTTTTTCTCGGTCCCTTTAAGAGGTAGGAGTTAAACAAGCTTAGGTCTGCGGTGCCCAGGGGGGACCCCATCCAGCCCACACTGAGTTTCATTCCTACCACCTTAGGAAAAAAAGTCATTATTTTGAGGCTTAGAAGTCATTTCTGCAATTCCCATAGAAAATCAATGGCGTCTCTATTCAATTGTGTGGAGCGCATATCAGGTGGATTTTCTCTGCCGGCTTAAGAGATACACGTGAAACTAAAGCCGATCCTGGGTGCCTAGGGTGCCTGTCATCCAATCCGCACTGAATTTCATTTCTAGCACATAGCCAAAAAATCGCCCCATTGACTTACATTGGAGTGCAGAAAAGGTCATTTTTTCTCGGTCCCTTTAAGAGGTAGGAGTTAAACAAGCTTAGGTCTGCGGTGCCCAGGGGGGACCCCATCCAGCCCGCACTGAGTTTCATTCCTACCACCTTAGGAAAAAAAGTCATTATTTTGAGGCTTAGAAGTCATTTCTGCAATTCCCATAGAAAATCAACGGCGTCTCTAATTCAATTGTGTGGAGCGCATATCAGGTGGGATTTTCTCTGCCGGCTTAAGAGATACACGTGAAACTAAAGCCGATCCTGGGTGCCTAGGGTGCCTGTCATCCAATCCGCACTGAATTTCATTTCTAGCACATAGCCAAAAAATCGCCCCATTGACTTACATTGGAGTGCAGAAAAGGTCATTTTTTCTCGGTCCCTTTAAGAGGTAGGAGTTAAACAAGCTTAGGTCTGCGGTGCCCAGGGGGGACCCCATCCAGCCCGCACTGAGTTTCATTCCTACCACCTTAGGAAAAAAAGTCATTATTTTGAGGCTTAGAAGTCATTTCTGCAATTCCCATAGAAAATCAACGGCGTCTCTAATTCAATTGTGTGGAGCGCATATCAGGTGGGTTTTCTCTGCCGGCTTAAGAGATACACGTGAAACTAAAGCCGATCCTGGGTGCCTAGGGTGCCTGTCATCCAATCCGCACTGAATTTCATTTCTAGCACATAGCCAAAAAATCGCCCCATTGACTTACATTGGAGTGCAGAAAAGGTCATTTTTTTCTCGGTCCCTTTAAGAGGTAGGAGTTAAACAAGCTTAGGTCTGCGGTGCCCAGGGGGGACCCCATCCAGCCCACACTGAGTTTCATTCCTACCACCTTAGGAAAAAAAGTCATTATTTTGAGGCTTAGAAGTCATTTCTGCAATTCCCATAGAAAATCAATGGCGTCTCTATTCAATTGTGTGGAGCGCATATCAGGTGGATTTTCTCTGCCGGCTTAAGAGATACACGTGAAACTAAAGCCGATCCTGGGTGCCTAGGGTGCCTGTCATCCAATCCGCACTGAATTTCATTTCTAGCACATAGCCAAAAAATCGCCCCATTGACTTACATTGGAGTGCAGAAAAGGTCATTTTTTCTCGGTCCCTTTAAGAGGTAGGAGTTAAACAAGCTTAGGTCTGCGGTGCCCAGGGGGGACCCCATCCAGCCCGCACTGAGTTTCATTCCTACCACCTTAGGAAAAAAAGTCATTATTTTGAGGCTTAGAAGTCATTTCTGCAATTCCCATAGAAAATCAACGGCGTCTCTAATTCAATTGTGTGGAGCGCATATCAGGTGGGTTTTCTCTGCAGGCTTAAGAGATACACGTGAAACTAAAGCCGATCCTGGGTGCCTAGGGTGCCTGTCATCCAATCCGCACTGAATTTCATTTCTAGCACATAGCCAAAAAATCGCCCCATTGACTTACATTGGAGTGCAGAAAAGGTCATTTTTTCTCGGTCCCTTTAAGAGGTAGGAGTTAAACAAGCTTAGGTCTGCGGTGCCCAGGGGGGACCCCATCCAGCCCGCACTGAGTTTCATTCCTACCACCTTAGGAAAAAAAGTCATTATTTTGAGGCTTAGAAGTCATTTCTGCAATTCCCATAGAAAATCAATGGCGTCTCTATTCAATTGTGTGGAGCGCATATCAGGTGGATTTTCTCTGCCGGCTTAAGAGATACACGTGAAACTAAAGCCGATCCTGGGTGCCTAGGGTGCCTGTCATCCAATCCGCACTGAATTTCATTTCTAGCACATAGCCAAAAAATCGCCCCATTGACTTACATTGGAGTGCAGAAAAGGTCATTTTTTCTCGGTCCCTTTAAGAGGTAGGAGTTAAACAAGCTTAGGTCTGCGGTGCCCAGGGGGGACCCCATCCAGCCCGCACTGAGTTTCATTCCTACCACCTTAGGAAAAAAAGTCATTATTTTGAGGCTTAGAAGTCATTTCTGCAATTCCCATAGAAAATCAACGGCGTCTCTAATTCAATTGTGTGGAGCGCATATCAGGTGGGTTTTCTCTGCCGGCTTAAGAGATACACGTGAAACTAAAGCCGATCCTGGGTGCCTAGGGTGCCTGTCATCCAATCCGCACTGAATTTCATTTCTAGCACATAGCCAAAAAATCGCCCCATTGACTTACATTGGAGTGCAGAAAAGGTCATTTTTTCTCGGTCCCTTTAAGAGGTAGGAGTTAAACAAGCTTAGGTCTGCGGTGCCCAGGGGGGACCCCATCCAGCCCGCACTGAGTTTCATTCCTACCACCTTAGGAAAAAAAGTCATTATTTTGAGGCTTAGAAGTCATTTCTGCAATTCCCATAGAAAATCAACGGCGTCTCTAATTCAATTGTGTGGAGCGCATATCAGGTGGGTTTTCTCTGCCGGCTTAAGAGATACACGTGAAACTAAAGCCGATCCTGGGTGCCTAGGGTGCCTGTCATCCAATCCGCACTGAATTTCATTTCTAGCACATAGCCAAAAAATCGCCCCATTGACTTACATTGGAGTGCAGAAAAGGTCATTTTTTCTCGGTCCCTTTAAGAGGTAGGAGTTAAACAAGCTTAGGTCTGCGGTGCCCAGGGGGGACCCCATCCAGCCCGCACTGAGTTTCATTCCTACCACCTTAGGAAAAAAAGTCATTATTTTGAGGCTTAGAAGTCATTTCTGCAATTCCCATAGAAAATCAATGGCGTCTCTATTCAATTGTGTGGAGCGCATATCAGGTGGATTTTCTCTGCCGGCTTAAGAGATACACGTGAAACTAAAGCCGATCCTGGGTGCCTAGGGTGCCTGTCATCCAATCCGCACTGAATTTCATTTCTAGCACATAGCCAAAAAATCGCCCCATTGACTTACATTGGAGTGCAGAAAAGGTCATTTTTTCTCGGTCCCTTTAAGAGGTAGGAGTTAAACAAGCTTAGGTCTGCGGTGCCCAGGGGGGACCCCATCCAGCCCGCACTGAGTTTCATTCCTACCACCTTAGGAAAAAAAGTCATTATTTTGAGGCTTAGAAGTCATTTCTGCAATTCCCATAGAAAATCAACGGCGTCTCTAATTCAATTGTGTGGAGCGCATATCAGGTGGGTTTTCTCTGCCGGCTTAAGAGATACACGTGAAACTAAAGCCGATCCTGGGTGCCTAGGGTGCCTGTCATCCAATCCGCACTGAATTTCATTTCTAGCACATAGCCAAAAAATCGCCCCATTGACTTACATTGGAGTGCAGAAAAGGTCATTTTTTCTCGGTCCCTTTAAGAGGTAGGAGTTAAACAAGCTTAGGTCTGCGGTGCCCAGGGGGGACCCCATCCAGCCCGCACTGAGTTTCATTCCTACCACCTTAGGAAAAAAAGTCATTATTTTGAGGCTTAGAAGTCATTTCTGCAATTCCCATAGAAAATCAATGGCGTCTCTATTCAATTGTGTGGAGCGCATATCAGGTGGATTTTCTCTGCCGGCTTAAGAGATACACGTGAAACTAAAGCCGATCCTGGGTGCCTAGGGTGCCTGTCATCCAATCCGCACTGAATTTCATTTCTAGCACATAGCCAAAAAATCGCCCCATTGACTTACATTGGAGTGCAGAAAAGGTCATTTTTTCTCGGTCCCTTTAAGAGGTAGGAGTTAAACAAGCTTAGGTCTGCGGTGCCCAGGGGGGACCCCATCCAGCCCGCACTGAGTTTCATTCCTACCACCTTAGGAAAAAAAGTCATTATTTTGAGGCTTAGAAGTCATTTCTGCAATTCCCATAGAAAATCAACGGCGTCTCTAATTCAATTGTGTGGAGCGCATATCAGGTGGGTTTTCTCTGCCGGCTTAAGAGATACACGTGAAACTAAAGCCGATCCTGGGTGCCTAGGGTGCCTGTCATCCAATCCGCACTGAATTTCATTTCTAGCACATAGCCAAAAAATCGCCCCATTGACTTACATTGGAGTGCAGAAAAGGTCATTTTTTCTCGGTCCCTTTAAGAGGTAGGAGTTAAACAAGCTTAGGTCTGCGGTGCCCAGGGGGGACCCCATCCAGCCCGCACTGAGTTTCATTCCTACCACCTTAGGAAAAAAAGTCATTATTTTGAGGCTTAGAAGTCATTTCTGCAATTCCCATAGAAAATCAACGGCGTCTCTATTCAATTGTGTGGAGCGCATATCAGGTGGGTTTTCTCTGCCGGCTTAAGAGATACACGTGAAACTAAAGCCGATCCTGGGTGCCTAGGGTGCCTGTCATCCAATCCGCACTGAATTTCATTTCTAGCACATAGCCAAAAAAATCGCCCCATTGACTTACATTGGAGTGCAGAAAAGGTCATTTTTTCTCGGTCCCTTTAAGAGGTAGGAGTTAAACAAGCTTAGGTCTGCGGTGCCCAGGGGGGACCCCATCCAGCCCGCACTGAGTTTCATTCCTACCACCTTAGGAACAAAAGTCATTATTTTGAGGCTTAGAAGTCATTTCTGCAATTCCCATAGAAAATCAACGGCGTCTCTAATTCAATTGTGTGGAGCGCATATCAGGTGGGTTTTCTCTGCCGGCTTAAGAGATACACGTGAAACTAAAGCCGATCCTGGGTGCCTAGGGTGCCTGTCATCCAATCCGCACTGAATTTCATTTCTGGGATACTTGATCCTTCGCCTATTGGGAGGTAATGGTTTGTTTAGTGTTTTGGCTCTGCCTTAGCAGAAAAATTACCTACTTTCCCCATAGGGGTAAAACTTAACTTTTATTAGAGTTTAGGATATAAGCAAAACTGTGTTCGTGTATATACAGTGCTATAATAAAAATAGTTCCTAGGGGAGTCTGTCTGTATCTTTGGGGTTCATGCAGTTAGTACCGTGGGGGCAAAGATGGCACTGTGATCCCGATATTGTACAGGGGTTGTTGCCTGTTACCACTTGCACGTATTCTAGATTTGGTAATGTGATATTTGATTCACAATGGAGATTGCTGTATATCGTTTGTACTTATCTGTAGTATATAGTTTGTACTTATCTATAGCATATCTGTCTTCATCATGTCTGATGAAAGTGGTAATATTTTCTCATAATTTGGGGGACACAATGCGTTGTGTGTTCTTATTGCCACGTGTCTGGTGCTTGCTAGGAGTAATAGACTCAAATGCCGGCCAGATGAGTCCAAATGCCTCCTTGGTTATGTAGTGAAGATTGTTCACGGTATGTGTACTCTCGTGGTCACATCCAGCATGTAACAGTATTTAGAGTGAGGACATTAAGGTACTGAGGATAATTGTCCTTCTTATGTATATGATGTGAACAGAACAGGTGACAATAAGATCGCTATTGTAGCGCTTGCTATTGAGGTTCTGTGTAGCGTATCTGTCAGGACGTTACTATGCGGTCCAGTAACTAAGTCCTGTTGTATATCTATTCATTAGATCATTCCCCGTATAGTGGGTAAAGAAACCTCAACACGGCTCTCGCTGCCCGCGGGCGCGTCCCGAACGGACAGCGATATCGGACTGATTGCACACCCACGTGTAAATCTCTGCTATTTTTGTAAGATAGACTATGTCACCCTAGGAACCATTATTAAAATTTCTGCCTTCTAGACCTAACTAGTTTCACCAGCAGTCTCTGGCGTTATCAAAGGAAAGGCTAGGGAGGGGGTGGAGCTAACTGCTTTTTTATAGTTTCAAGCAAGGTGTTCCTCCTCCGGACAGTCCAGTGCAGACCTATGGTAGGGAGTGGTGATAGTGAGGCTTGGATGCTGGTGTGCTGTTGCCTCTGATAGGAGGGTTGTTTGAACGGTCCACGTTTGAAACAGGCGCCAGAGGGCATCTGGTCCGCCTACTGGGTGTTTGACACATGTGGTTTGACTGCGCATGTGCTGGGACTTAGACTCAGAAGGTCCCATAGCTACTGCGCATGCGCTAGGACTTAGACAGATTTCATGTTCGAAGTGAAAGTTCTGCGCATGTTTTGGAACTTAGATTTTCGAGCGCTGTCTTGTGCGCTGGGACTTAGACAGATTTGATGTTTAAGGTGATCGTTCTGCGCATGTTTTGGGACTTAGGTTATCGAGCGCTGTCATCTGCGTATGTATCCGGACTTGGGTTTAATACAGTTATTAATTGAACGGTGTGTCGGGATTTGACACGGTTCCCAATTGGGCGGTATATCCTTTGCTGAATGTATTATATAGTTGAAAGGTATATCCTTTGCTAAATGCATTATAGTTGCAGTTTATTAGAGTATATGATTATGTAGTCATTGTTTCTGTAGTAGATAAGTCATAGTATCTGGAGGCGTGTTACATTATATGTCCCAATGCATATTTTTATTCCAGAATAGATGATTATTAGATGTACATCTTTTCACAGATCGCTATTTGTGTGAGTTTGTCTCATCACTTTATTTTCAGCATTCACCTGTATTTTAGTATGTGTCATTATGTATCTATATATCACTGTCTGTTTGTGTTCCAAGGATGGTTATTAGGTATACATCTAACCATGGGGGGGGGGGGGGGGGGGTTAAACCATAGGTTAAAAACGGGCTGTCCTAAAAATAGTACTGTATTATCAGTTTTGTTAGGTTGATTTTATAGGAAGGGGGTGATCTACATAGCGGCTAATGGATTCGGTAAGATTCCCGTTTCCTGAGATTATCGGTCGGCCGGGGATTGGTATTTTTTGTTTGTGGATTTTGGGTAATGCGTAGAATGTTGCTATTGTAGGGGTCGGATTGTACATGGCTTTGTATTCAGCATCAGTGATGAGCTCTTCTCCTTTTGCTGCGACTAGTAGATCCCGAAGTTCCAATTGATATCCCGTGGATGGATCTGTTTTGAGTTGTTCGTATGTAACGGTGTCTTTAGACTGCTTAAAGACACCGTTACATACGAACAACTCAAAACAGATCCATCCACGGGATATCAATTGGAACTTCGGGATCTACTAGTCGCAGCAAAAGGAGAAGAGCTCATCACTGATGCTGAATACAAAGCCATGTACAATCCGACCCCTACAATAGCAACATTCTACGCATTACCCAAAATCCACAAACAAAAAATACCAATCCCCGGCCGACCGATAATCTCAGGAAACGGGAATCTTACCGAATCCATTAGCCGCTATGTAGATCAAATCCTGTACCCATTCGTAGAAACACTACCCTCTTTCCTGAAAGACACAACCTCAACGGTAATGAAATTGCAAGATGTAACAGTCACCACCAATGTACAACTGGCCAGCCTAGATGTAGAGGCGCTGTATACCAGCATAAGACATGACAACGGCCTCTTGGGCATCTAATTCACAAGCAAATTCCTAGACGCTACTATTTTTAAGTATATAGCACTGTATATATATCACTTTCTTTTTGGGTTCTATTAAATCTAATACTATTAAAAGTTATGTTTTAATCCTATGGGGAAACCGGTAATCGTTGCCTAGGCAACAATATGTAAACATATCATTCATTACCTCCTAATAGGACAGGGATCACCAATCCTTATCCTGAGTACCAAGAGTTATCCCTCTTATTTCTGATCCGTTCACCGGGCAAATTGCCCGGGATAAAGAATTATCAATAACCACTTGGACAAATAATGGCAAGTTTTCTAACTAACAAATTAACAAATGAATCCCTCCAGAACGCTGCTACACAAGTGTTCTCTCTGACCGATTTACCTTTAAACAGCATCGACATTAACACCGCTTTTAAGGAACTACAAAAAACCTACAAAAATTACATTCGATCCTGGTGGGAGATAAGTAGTTTGGAAACCTATATCCAACAGAAACTTGTATATCGTGGACTACGCATTAATCTCAAACCCAACTCTCACCAGGAAGATGCTGCCTTCATGGAAGGTTGGCATGATTTGATGACGGCAAACTCGATACGAATGCTGGAGTACCTCCTAGCGCATGAAAGGACAGTTTTTACTAAAACAAACACTCAACTGGAAGTACAACTTGAACAAATCCAATTTTTCAGCAGTAATCCTGAATTCACCAATTACGAAACTCGCTTACAACGACATCTGGATATTTACCAATCCGAGATCAAGGAACGCAAACACCGGAAGTACATACGTGACAAGAGAGATTTTGAATCTGGTGACATCTATAGACCTACTCCCATTCAATTTCAAAGATCATCCTATTCAGACTATTCTGAATCTGACTATTCTGGAACGGACGATATCCCATCACAAACCAACAATTTTACATCAGCACAAACAACCCGACAGAGATCAAAATCAAGGAACAAACGAGTCCAGAGAAAATTCCGAACCAATAACTACCAACCCAATCAAGCACAAGTTCCACAACAATGGATACCTGTACACCCAAATACACAATCCTTGGGACCATCACCCTCGCCCTCTATTTACAATGTATCAGCACCACAACCCACAGCTCTAATGGCTACACATTCCACCACGGGTCCCCCTCCTCCACAGACACAATTTTTGCCTACACATACCAATGCACCACCAACTATGAATCCACAAGCCCCACAATTGGCACATTTTTTAGGACCAGCCCAGTTGCGGGATCGCAGCCAGTGGGCATACAAGCAGAGAAAATAGCCGATAAACCTCAGATACTAAATCTCTCCAAAACGACACTGGATACCCACGAACTACAGCTACTAGAGAAGGGACTTACTTTTACCCCAACGCCACATTTTGACAAGTTCACCTGGATTAAAGATGTCCACCTTTTCGCCAGAAAGTTGGCATTACATAAATTTTTTAAAAATAAGCAACATAATCCTGGCATCCTCTCTGTTCGTGAGAGAGAGGCTCTTGATGCATTATTAGCATTGGAATCAGAAAATCAGACGGGAATGAGCCTTTTTTCGGCTCCCGCATCAACTCTAAGACCAAAATCACTTTTCACACCACCCCTAATGACACTTCACAATATCGATAAGTTTGTCAACCTGGTTTGTAATGATATTGAAAGGATCAACAAAAAGATTTCAAGATTCAACCAAAATCTCACACATCATGAGAACTTGGCCCTCAAGAACCTAACGCAAAATCAAGACATCGTGATTAAACCCTCTGATAAAGGGGGAAACCTTGTAATCATGGATACTTCCGAGTATAAACAAATGTGTATGCGATTACTAAATGACACTAATACATACGAAATTCTCAAACAAGATCCTTCAAAAAATTACCAACTACAACTTCGGGATATCCTACTGGAAGCGAAAGGGAACAATTTAATTACAGATGCAGAATTCAAAGTACTGTACAATGCCACCCCAACAATAGCCACCTTTTACTCTTTACCAAAGGTAAGCCTCAAAATAATGACTTTTTTTCCTAAGGTGGTAGGAATGAAACTCAGTGCGGGCTGGATGGGGTCCCCCCTGGGCACCGCAGACCTAAGCTTGTTTAACTCCTACCTCTTAAAGGGACCGAGAAAAAATGACCTTTTCTGCACTCCAATGTAAGTCAATGGGGCGATTTTTTGGCTATGTGCTAGAAATGAAAGTCAGTGCGGATTGGATGACAGGCACCCTGGGGACCCAGGATCGGCTTTAGTTTCATGTGTATCTCTTAAGCCGGCAGAGAAAACCCACCTGAAATGCGCTCCACACAATTGAATAGAGACGCCGTTGATTTTCTATGGGAATTGCAGAAATGACTTCTAAGCCTCAAAATAATGACTTTTTTTCCTAAGGTGGTAGGAATGAAACTCAGTGCGGGCTGGATGGGGTTCCCCCTGGGCACCGCAGACCTAAGCTTGTTTAACTCCTACCTCTTAAAGGGACCGAGAAAAAATGACCTTTTCTGCACTCCAATGTAAGTCAATGGGGCAATTTTTTGGCTATGTGCTAGAAATGAAATTCAGTGCGGATTGGATGACAGGCACCCTGGGGACCCAGGATCGGCTTTAGTTTCATGTGTATCTCTTAAGCCGGCAGAGAAAACCCACCTGATATGCGCTCCACACAATTGAATAGAGAAGCCGTTGATTTTCTATGGGAATTGCAGAAATGACTTCTAAGCCTCAAAATAATGACTTTTTTTTCCTAAGGTGGTAGGAATGAAACTCAGTGCGGGCTGGATGGGGTCCCCCCTGGGCACCGCAGACCTAAGCTTGTTTAACTCCTACCTCTTAAAGGGACCGAGAAAAAAATGACCTTTTCTGCACTCCAATGTAAGTCAATGGGGCGATTTTTTGGCTATGTGCTAGAAATGAAATTCAGTGCGGATTGGATGACAGGCACCCTGGGGACCCAGGATCGGCTTTAGTTTCATGTGTATCTCTTAAGCCGGCAGAGAAAACCCACCTGATATGCGCTCCACACAATTGAATAGAGACGCCGTTGATTTTCTATGGGAATTGCAGAAATGACTTCTAAGCCTCAAAATAATGACTTTTTTTCCTAAGGTGGTAGGAATGAAACTCAGTGCGGGCTGGATGGGGTTCCCCCTGGGCACCGCAGACCTAAGCTTGTTTAACTCCTACCTCTTAAAGGGACCGAGAAAAAAATGACCTTTTCTGCACTCCAATGTAAGTCAATGGGGCGATTTTTTGGCTATGTGCTAGAAATGAAATTCAGTGCGGATTGGATGACAGGCACCCTGGGGACCCAGGATCGGCTTTAGTTTCATGTGTATCTCTTAAGCCGGCAGAGAAAACCCACCTGATATGCGCTCCACACAATTGAATAGAGACGCCGTTGATTTTCTATGGGAATTGCAGAAATGACTTCTAAGCCTCAAAATAATGACTTTTTTTTCCTAAGGTGGTAGGAATGAAACTCAGTGCGGGCTGGATGGGGTCCCCCCTGGGCACCGCAGACCTAAGCTTGTTTAACTCCTACCTCTTAAAGGGACCGAGAAAAAAATGACCTTTTCTGCACTCCAATGTAAGTCAATGGGGCGATTTTTTGGCTATGTGCTAGAAATGAAATTCAGTGCGGATTGGATGACAGGCACCCTGGGGACCCAGGATCGGCTTTAGTTTCATGTGTATCTCTTAAGCCGGCAGAGAAAACCCACCTGATATGCGCTCCACACAATTGAATAGAGACGCCGTTGATTTTCTATGGGAATTGCAGAAATGACTTCTAAGCCTCAAAATAATGACTTTTTTTCCTAAGGTGGTAGGAATGAAACTCAGTGCGGGCTGGATGGGGTTCCCCCTGGGCACCGCAGACCTAAGCTTGTTTAACTCCTACCTCTTAAAGGGACCGAGAAAAAATGACCTTTTCTGCACTCCAATGTAAGTCAATGGGGCGATTTTTTGGCTATGTGCTAGAAATGAAATTCAGTGCGGATTGGATGACAGGCACCCTGGGGACCCAGGATCGGCTTTAGTTTCATGTGTATCTCTTAAGCCGGCAGAGAAAACCCACCTGATATGTGCTCCACACAATTGAATAGAGACGCCGTTGATTTTCTATGGGAATTGCAGAAATGACTTCTAAGCCTCAAAATTATGACTTTTTTTCCTAAGGTGGTAGGAATGAAACTCAGTGCGGGCTGGATGGGGTTCCCCCTGGGCACCGCAGACCTAAGCTTGTTTAACTCCTACCTCTTAAAGGGACCGAGAAAAAATGACCTTTTCTGCACTCCAATGTAAGTCAATGGGGCGATTTTTTGGCTATGTGCTAGAAATGAAATTCAGTGCGGATTGGATGACAGGCACCCTGGGGACCCAGGATCGGCTTTAGTTTCATGTGTATCTCTTAAGCCGGCAGAGAAAACCCACCTGATATGCGCTCCACACAATTGAATAGAGACGCCGTTGATTTTCTATGGGAATTGCAGAAATGACTTCTAAGCCTCAAAATAATGACTTTTTTTCCTAAGGTGGTAGGAATGAAACTCAGTGCGGGCTGGATGGGGTCCCCCCTGGGCACCGCAGACCTAAGCTTGTTTAACTCCTACCTCTTAAAGGGACCGAGAAAAAATGACCTTTTCTGCACTCCAATGTAAGTCAATGGGGCGATTTTTTGGCTATGTGCTAGAAATGAAATTCAGTGCGGATTGGATGACAGGCACCCTGGGGACCCAGGATCGTCTTTAGTTTCATGTGTATCTCTTAAGCCGGCAGAGAAAACCCACCTGAAATGCGCTCCACACAATTGAATAGAGACGCCGTTGATTTTCTATGGGAATTGCAGAAATGACTTCTAAGCCTCAAAATAATGACTTTTTTTCCTAAGGTGGTAGGAATGAAACTCAGTGCGGGCTGGATGGGGTTCCCCCTGGGCACCGCAGACCTAAGCTTGTTTAACTCCTACCTCTTAAAGGGACCGAGAAAAAAATGACCTTTTCTGCACTCCAATGTAAGTCAATGGGGCGATTTTTTGGCTATGTGCTAGAAATGAAATTCAGTGCGGATTGGATGACAGGCACCCTGGGGACCCAGGATCGGCTTTAGTTTCATGTGTATCTCTTAAGCCGGCAGAGAAAACCCACCTGATATGCGCTCCACACAATTGAATAGAGACGCCGCTTGATTTTCTATGGGAATTGCAGAAATGACTTCTAAGCCTCAAAATAATGACTTTTTTTCCTAAGGTGGTAGGAATGAAACTCAGTGCGGGCTGGATGGGGTTCCCCCTGGGCACCGCAGACCTAAGCTTGTTTAACTCCTACCTCTTAAAGGGACCGAGAAAAAATGACCTTTTCTGCACTCCAATGTAAGTCAATGGGGCGATTTTTTGGCTATGTGCTAGAAATGAAATTCAGTGCGGATTGGATGACAGGCACCCTGGGGACCCAGGATCGGCTTTAGTTTCATGTGTATCTCTTAAGCCGGCAGAGAAAACCCACCTGAAATGCGCTCCACACAATTGAATAGAGACGCCGTTGATTTTCTATGGGAATTGCAGAAATGACTTCTAAGCCTCAAAATAATGACTTTTTTTCCTAAGGTGGTAGGAATGAAACTCAGTGCGGGCTGGATGGGGTTCCCCCTGGGCACCGCAGACCTAAGCTTGTTTAACTCCTACCTCTTAAAGGGACCGAGAAAAAATGACCTTTTCTGCACTCCAATGTAAGTCAATGGGGCGATTTTTTGGCTATGTGCTAGAAATGAAATTCAGTGCGGATTGGATGACAGGCACCCTGGGGACCCAGGATCGGCTTTAGTTTCATGTGTATCTCTTAAGCCGGCAGAGAAAACCCACCTGATATGCGCTCCACACAATTGAATAGAGACGCCGTTGATTTTCTATGGGAATTGCAGAAATGACTTCTAAGCCTCAAAATAATGACTTTTTTTTCCTAAGGTGGTAGGAATGAAACTCAGTGCGGGCTGAATGGGGTCCCCCCTGGGCACCGCAGACCTAAGCTTGTTTAACTCCTACCTCTTAAAGGGACCGAGAAAAAAATGACCTTTTCTGCACTCCAATGTAAGTCAATGGGGCGATTTTTTGGCTATGTGCTAGAAATGAAATTCAGTGCGGATTGGATGACAGGCACCCTGGGGACCCAGGATCGGCTTTAGTTTCATGTGTATCTCTTAAGCCGGCAGAGAAAACCCACCTGATATGCGCTCCACACAATTGAATAGAGACGCCGTTGATTTTCTATGGGAATTGCAGAAATGACTTCTAAGCCTCAAAATAATGACTTTTTTTCCTAAGGTGGTAGGAATGAAACTCAGTGCGGGCTGGATGGGGTTCCCCCTGGGCACCGCAGACCTAAGCTTGTTTAACTCCTACCTCTTAAAGGGACCGAGAAAAAATGACCTTTTCTGCACTCCAATGTAAGTCAATGGGGCGATTTTTTGGCTATGTGCTAGAAATGAAATTCAGTGCGGATTGGATGACAGGCACCCTGGGGACCCAGGATCGGCTTTAGTTTCATGTGTATCTCTTAAGCCGGCAGAGAAAACCCACCTGATATGCGCTCCACACAATTGAATAGAGACGCCGTTGATTTTCTATGGGAATTGCAGAAATGACTTCTAAGCCTCAAAATAATGACTTTTTTTCCTAAGGTGGTAGGAATGAAACTCAGTGCGGGCTGGATGGGGTTCCCCCTGGGCACCGCAGACCTAAGCTTGTTTAACTCCTACCTCTTAAAGGGACCGAGAAAAAATGACCTTTTCTGCACTCCAATGTAAGTCAATGGGGCGATTTTTTGGCTATGTGCTAGAAATGAAATTCAGTGCGGATTGGATGACAGGCACCCTGGGGACCCAGGATCGGCTTTAGTTTCATGTGTATCTCTTAAGCCGGCAGAGAAAACCCACCTGATATGCGCTCCACACAATTGAATAGAGACGCCGTTGATTTTCTATGGGAATTGCAGAAATGACTTCTAAGCCTCAAAATAATGACTTTTTTTCCTAAGGTGGTAGGAATGAAACTCAGTGCGGGCTGGATGGGGTCCCCCCTGGGCACCGCAGACCTAAGCTTGTTTAACTCCTACCTCTTAAAGGGACCGAGAAAAAATGACCTTTTCTGCACTCCAATGTAAGTCAATGGGGCGATTTTTTGGCTATGTGCTAGAAATGAAATTCAGTGCGGATTGGATGACAGGCACCCTGGGGACCCAGGATCGGCTTTAGTTTCATGTGTATCTCTTAAGCCGGCAGAGAAAACCCACCTGATATGCGCTCCACACAATTGAATAGAGACGCCGTTGATTTTCTATGGGAATTGCAGAAATGACTTCTAAGCCTCAAAATAATGACTTTTTTTTCCTAAGGTGGTAGGAATGAAACTCAGTGCGGGCTGGATGGGGTCCCCCCTGGGCACCGCAGACCTAAGCTTGTTTAACTCCTACCTCTTAAAGGGACCGAGAAAAAAATGACCTTTTCTGCACTCCAATGTAAGTCAATGGGGCGATTTTTTGGCTATGTGCTAGAAATGAAATTCAGTGCGGATTGGATGACAGGCACCCTGGGGACCCAGGATCGGCTTTAGTTTCATGTGTATCTCTTAAGCCGGCAGAGAAAACCCACCTGATATGCGCTCCACACAATTGAATAGAGACGCCGTTGATTTTCTATGGGAATTGCAGAAATGACTTCTAAGCCTCAAAATAATGACTTTTTTTCCTAAGGTGGTAGGAATGAAACTCAGTGCGGGCTGGATGGGGTTCCCCCTGGGCACCGCAGACCTAAGCTTGTTTAACTCCTACCTCTTAAAGGGACCGAGAAAAAATGACCTTTTCTGCACTCCAATGTAAGTCAATGGGGCGATTTTTTGGCTATGTGCTAGAAATGAAATTCAGTGCGGATTGGATGACAGGCACCCTGGGGACCCAGGATCGGCTTTAGTTTCATGTGTATCTCTTAAGCCGGCAGAGAAAACCCACCTGATATGCGCTCCACACAATTGAATAGAGACGCCGTTGATTTTCTATGGGAATTGCAGAAATGACTTCTAAGCCTCAAAATAATGACTTTTTTTCCTAAGGTGGTAGGAATGAAACTCAGTGCGGGCTGGATGGGGTTCCCCCTGGGCACCGCAGACCTAAGCTTGTTTAACTCCTACCTCTTAAAGGGACCGAGAAAAAATGACCTTTTCTGCACTCCAATGTAAGTCAATGGGGCGATTTTTTGGCTATGTGCTAGAAATGAAATTCAGTGCGGATTGGATGACAGGCACCCTGGGGACCCAGGATCGGCTTTAGTTTCATGTGTATCTCTTAAGCCGGCAGAGAAAACCCACCTGATATGCGCTCCACACAATTGAATAGAGACGCCGTTGATTTTCTATGGGAATCTCAGAAATGACTTCTAAGCCTCAAAATAATGACTTTTTTTCCTAAGGTGGTAGGAATGAAACTCAGTGCGGGCTGGATGGGGTCCCCCCTGGGCACCGCAGACCTAAGCTTGTTTAACTCCTACCTCTTAAAGGGACCGAGAAAAAATGACCTTTTCTGCACTCCAATGTAAGTCAATGGGGCGATTTTTTGGCTATGTGCTAGAAATGAAATTCAGTGCGGATTGGATGACAGGCACCCTGGGGACCCAGGATCGGCTTTAGTTTCATGTGTATCTCTTAAGCCGGCAGAGAAAACCCACCTGATATGCGCTCCACACAATTGAATAGAGACGCCGTTGATTTTCTATGGGAATTGCAGAAATGACTTCTAAGCCTCAAAATAATGACTTTTTTTCCTAAGGTGGTAGGAATGAAACTCAGTGCGGGCTGGATGGGGTCCCCCCTGGGCACAGCAGACCTAAGCTTGTTTAACTCCTACCTCTTAAAGGGACCGAGAAAAAAATGACCTTTTCTGCACTCCAATGTAAGTCAATGGGGCGATTTTTTGGCTATGTGCTAGAAATGAAATTCAGTGCGGATTGGATGACAGGCACCCTGGGGACCCAGGATCGGCTTTAGTTTCATGTGTATCTCTTAAGCCGGCAGAGAAAACCCACCTGATATGCGCTCCACACAATTGAATAGAGACGCCGTTGATTTTCTATGGGAATTGCAGAAATGACTTCTAAGCCTCAAAATAATGACTTTTTTTCCTAAGGTGGTAGGAATGAAACTCAGTGCGGGCTGGATGGGGTTCCCCCTGGGCACCGCAGACCTAAGCTTGTTTAACTCCTACCTCTTAAAGGGACCGAGAAAAAATGACCTTTTCTGCACTCCAATGTAAGTCAATGGGGCGATTTTTTGGCTATGTGCTAGAAATGAAATTCAGTGCGGATTGGATGACAGGCACCCTGGGGACCCAGGATCGGCTTTAGTTTCATGTGTATCTCTTAAGCCGGCAGAGAAAACCCACCTGATATGCGCTCCACACAATTGAATAGAGACGCCGTTGATTTTCTATGGGAATTGCAGAAATGACTTCTAAGCCTCAAAATAATGACTTTTTTTCCTAAGGTGGTAGGAATGAAACTCAGTGCGGGCTGGATGGGGTTCCCCCTGGGCACCGCAGACCTAAGCTTGTTTAACTCCTACCTCTTAAAGGGACCGAGAAAAAAATGACCTTTTCTGCACTCCAATGTAAGTCAATGGGGCGATTTTTTGGCTATGTGCTAGAAATGAAATTCAGTGCGGATTGGATGACAGGCACCCTGGGGACCCAGGATCGGCTTTAGTTTCATGTGTATCTCTTAAGCCGGCAGAGAAAACCCACCTGATATGCGCTCCACACAATTGAATAGAGACGCCGTTGATTTTCTATGGGAATTGCAGAAATGACTTCTAAGCCTCAAAATAATGACTTTTTTTCCTAAGGTGGTAGGAATGAAACTCAGTGCGGGCTGGATGGGGTTCCCCCTGGGCACCGCAGACCTAAGCTTGTTTAACTCCTACCTCTTAAAGGGACCGAGAAAAAATGACCTTTTCTGCACTCCAATGTAAGTCAATGGGGCGATTTTTTGGCTATGTGCTAGAAATGAAATTCAGTGCGGATTGGATGACAGGCACCCTGGGGACCCAGGATCGGCTTTAGTTTCATGTGTATCTCTTAAGCCGGCAGAGAAAACCCACCTGATATGCGCTCCACACAATTGAATAGAGACGCCGTTGATTTTCTATGGGAATTGCAGAAATGACTTCTAAGCCTCAAAATAATGACTTTTTTTCCTAAGGTGGTAGGAATGAAACTCAGTGCGGGCTGGATGGGGTTCCCCCTGGGCACCGCAGACCTAAGCTTGTTTAACTCCTACCTCTTAAAGGGACCGAGAAAAAATGACCTTTTCTGCACTCCAATGTAAGTCAATGGGGCGATTTTTTGGCTATGTGCTAGAAATGAAATTCAGTGCGGATTGGATGACAGGCACCCTGGGGACCCAGGATCGGCTTTAGTTTCATGTGTATCTCTTAAGCCGGCAGAGAAAACCCACCTGAAATGCGCTCCACACAATTGAATAGAGACGCCGTTGATTTTCTATGGGAATTGCAGAAATGACTTCTAAGCCTCAAAATAATGACTTTTTTTCCTAAGGTGGTAGGAATGAAACTCAGTGCGGGCTGGATGGGGTTCCCCCTGGGCACCGCAGACCTAAGCTTGTTTAACTCCTACCTCTTAAAGGGACCGAGAAAAAATGACCTTTTCTGCACTCCAATGTAAGTCAATGGGGCGATTTTTTGGCTATGTGCTAGAAATGAAATTCAGTGCGGATTGGATGACAGGCACCCTGGGGACCCAGGATCGGCTTTAGTTTCATGTGTATCTCTTAAGCCGGCAGAGAAAACCCACCTGATATGCGCTCCACACAATTGAATAGAGACGCCGTTGATTTTCTATGGGAATTGCAGAAATGACTTCTAAGCCTCAAAATAATGACTTTTTTTCCTAAGGTGGTAGGAATGAAACTCAGTGCGGGCTGGATGGGGTTCCCCCTGGGCACCGCAGACCTAAGCTTGTTTAACTCCTACCTCTTAAAGGGACCGAGAAAAAATGACCTTTTCTGCACTCCAATGTAAGTCAATGGGGCGATTTTTTGGCTATGTGCTAGAAATGAAATTCAGTGCGGATTGGATGACAGGCACCCTGGGGACCCAGGATCGGCTTTAGTTTCATGTGTATCTCTTAAGCCGGCAGAAAAAACCCACCTGAAATGCGCTCCACACAATTGAATAGAGACGCCGTTGATTTTCTATGGGAATTGCAGAAATGACTTCTAAGCCTCAAAATAATGACTTTTTTTCCTAAGGTGGTAGGAATGAAACTCAGTGCGGGCTGGATGGGGTTCCCCCTGGGCACCGCAGACCTAAGCTTGTTTAACTCCTACCTCTTAAAGGGACCGAGAAAAAATGACCTTTTCTGCACTCCAATGTAAGTCAATGGGGCGATTTTTTGGCTATGTGCTAGAAATGAAATTCAGTGCGGATTGGATGACAGGCACCCTGGGGACCCAGGATCGGCTTTAGTTTCATGTGTATCTCTTAAGCCGGCAGAGAAAACCCACCTGATATGCGCTCCACACAATTGAATAGAGACGCCGTTGATTTTCTATGGGAATTGCAGAAATGACTTCTAAGCCTCAAAATAATGACTTTTTTTTCCTAAGGTGGTAGGAATGAAACTCAGTGCGGGCTGGATGGGTTTCCCCCTGGGCACCGCAGACCTAAGCTTGTTTAACTCCTACCTCTTAAAGGGACCAAAAAATGACCTTTTCTGCACTCCAATGAAGTCTTTTCTGGGGCGATTTTTTGGATGTGCTAGAAATGAAATTCAGTGCGGATTGGATGACAGGCACCCTAGGCACCCAGGATCGGCTTTAGTTTCACGTGTATCTCTTAAGCCGGCAGAGAAAACCCACCTGATATGCGCTCCACACAATTGAATAGAGACGCCGTTGATTTTCTATGGGAATTGCAGAAATGACTTCTAAGCCTCAAAATAATGACTTTTTTTCCTAAGGTGGTAGGAATGAAACTCAGTGCGGGCTGGATGGGGTCCCCCCTGGGCACCGCAGACCTAAGCTTGTTTAACTCCTACCTCTTAAAGGGACCGAGAAAAAATGACCTTTTCTGCACTCCAATGTAAGTCAATGGGGCGATTTTTTGGCTATGTGCTAGAAATGAAATTCAGTGCGGATTGGATGACAGGCACCCTAGGCACCCAGGATCGGCTTTAGTTTCACGTGTATCTCTTAAGCCGGCAGAGAAAACCCACCTGATATGCGCTCCACACAATTGAATAGAGACGCCGTTGATTTTCTATGGGAATTGCAGAAATGACTTCTAAGCCTCAAAATAATGACTTTTTTTCCTAAGGTGGTAGGAATGAAACTCAGTGCGGGCTGGATGGGGTCCCCCCTGGGCACCGCAGACCTAAGCTTGTTTAACTCCTACCTCTTAAAGGGACCGAGAAAAAATGACCTTTTCTGCACTCCAATGTAAGTCAATGGGGCGATTTTTTGGCTATGTGCTAGAAATGAAATTCAGTGCGGATTGGATGACAGGCACCCTAGGCACCCAGGATCGGCTTTAGTTTCACGTGTATCTCTTAAGCCGGCAGAGAAAACCCACCTGATATGCGCTCCACACAATTGAATAGAGACGCCGTTGATTTTCTATGGGAATTGCAGAAATGACTTCTAAGCCTCAAAATAATGACTTTTTTTCCTAAGGTGGTAGGAATGAAACTCAGTGCGGGCTGGATGGGGTCCCCCCTGGGCACCGCAGACCTAAGCTTGTTTAACTCCTACCTCTTAAAGGGACCGAGAAAAAATGACCTTTTCTGCACTCCAATGTAAGTCAATGGGGCGATTTTTTGGCTATGTGCTAGAAATGAAATTCAGTGCGGATTGGATGACAGGCACCCTAGGCACCCAGGATCGGCTTTAGTTTCACGTGTATCTCTTAAGCCGGCAGAGAAAACCCACCTGATATGCGCTCCACACAATTGAATAGAGACGCCGTTGATTTTCTATGGGAATTGCAGAAATGACTTCTAAGCCTCAAATAATGACTTTTTTTCCTAAGGTGGTAGGAATGAAACTCAGTGCGGGCTGGATGGGGTCCCCCCTGGGCACCGCAGACCTAAGCTTGTTTAACTCCTACCTCTTAAAGGGACCGAGAAAAAATGACCTTTTCTGCACTCCAATGTAAGTCAATGGGGCGATTTTTTGGCTATGTGCTAGAAATGAAATTCAGTGCGGATTGGATGACAGGCACCCTAGGCACCCAGGATCGGCTTTAGTTTCACGTGTATCTCTTAAGCCGGCAGAGAAAACCCACCTGATATGCGCTCCACACAATTGAATAGAGACGCCGTTGATTTTCTATGGGAATTGCAGAAATGACTTCTAAGCCTCAAAATAATGACTTTTTTTCCTAAGGTGGTAGGAATGAAACTCAGTGCGGGCTGGATGGGGTCCCCCCTGGGCACCGCAGACCTAAGCTTGTTTAACTCCTACCTCTTAAAGGGACCGAGAAAAAATGACCTTTTCTGCACTCCAATGTAAGTCAATGGGGCGATTTTTTGGCTATGTGCTAGAAATGAAATTCAGTGCGGATTGGATGACAGGCACCCTAGGCACCCAGGATCGGCTTTAGTTTCACGTGTATCTCTTAAGCCGGCAGAGAAAACCCACCTGATATGCGCTCCACACAATTGAATAGAGACGCCGTTGATTTTCTATGGGAATTGCAGAAATGACTTCTAAGCCTCAAAATAATGACTTTTTTTCCTAAGGTGGTAGGAATGAAACTCAGTGCGGGCTGGATGGGGTCCCCCCTGGGCACCGCAGACCTAAGCTTGTTTAACTCCTACCTCTTAAAGGGACCGAGAAAAAATGACCTTTTCTGCACTCCAATGTAAGTCAATGGGGCGATTTTTTGGCTATGTGCTAGAAATGAAATTCAGTGCGGATTGGATGACAGGCACCCTAGGCACCCAGGATCGGCTTTAGTTTCACGTGTATCTCTTAAGCCGGCAGAGAAAACCCACCTGATATGCGCTCCACACAATTGAATAGAGACGCCGTTGATTTTCTATGGGAATTGCAGAAATGACTTCTAAGCCTCAAAATAATGACTTTTTTTCCTAAGGTGGTAGGAATGAAACTCAGTGCGGGCTGGATGGGGTCCCCCCTGGGCACCGCAGACCTAAGCTTGTTTAACTCCTACCTCTTAAAGGGACCGAGAAAAAATGACCTTTTCTGCACTCCAATGTAAGTCAATGGGGCGATTTTTTGGCTATGTGCTAGAAATGAAATTCAGTGCGGATTGGATGACAGGCACCCTAGGCACCCAGGATCGGCTTTAGTTTCACGTGTATCTCTTAAGCCGGCAGAGAAAACCCACCTGATATGCGCTCCACACAATTGAATAGAGACGCCGTTGATTTTCTATGGGAATTGCAGAAATGACTTCTAAGCCTCAAAATAATGACTTTTTTTCCTAAGGTGGTAGGAATGAAACTCAGTGCGGGCTGGATGGGGTCCCCCCTGGGCACCGCAGACCTAAGCTTGTTTAACTCCTACCTCTTAAAGGGACCGAGAAAAAATGACCTTTTCTGCACTCCAATGTAAGTCAATGGGGCGATTTTTTGGCTATGTGCTAGAAATGAAATTCAGTGCGGATTGGATGACAGGCACCCTAGGCACCCAGGATCGGCTTTAGTTTCACGTGTATCTCTTAAGCCGGCAGAGAAAACCCACCTGATATGCGCTCCACACAATTGAATAGAGACGCCGTTGATTTTCTATGGGAATTGCAGAAATGACTTCTAAGCCTCAAAATAATGACTTTTTTTCCTAAGGTGGTAGGAATGAAACTCAGTGCGGGCTGGATGGGGTCCCCCCTGGGCACCGCAGACCTAAGCTTGTTTAACTCCTACCTCTTAAAGGGACCGAGAAAAAATGACCTTTTCTGCACTCCAATGTAAGTCAATGGGGCGATTTTTTGGCTATGTGCTAGAAATGAAATTCAGTGCGGATTGGATGACAGGCACCCTAGGCACCCAGGATCGGCTTTAGTTTCACGTGTATCTCTTAAGCCGGCAGAGAAAACCCACCTGATATGCGCTCCACACAATTGAATAGAGACGCCGTTGATTTTCTATGGGAATTGCAGAAATGACTTCTAAGCCTCAAAATAATGACTTTTTTTCCTAAGGTGGTAGGAATGAAACTCAGTGCGGGCTGGATGGGGTCCCCCCTGGGCACCGCAGACCTAAGCTTGTTTAACTCCTACCTCTTAAAGGGACCGAGAAAAAATGACCTTTTCTGCACTCCAATGTAAGTCAATGGGGCGATTTTTTGGCTATGTGCTAGAAATGAAATTCAGTGCGGATTGGATGACAGGCACCCTAGGCACCCAGGATCGGCTTTAGTTTCACGTGTATCTCTTAAGCCGGCAGAGAAAACCCACCTGATATGCGCTCCACACAATTGAATAGAGACGCCGTTGATTTTCTATGGGAATTGCAGAAATGACTTCTAAGCCTCAAAATAATGACTTTTTTTCCTAAGGTGGTAGGAATGAAACTCAGTGCGGGCTGGATGGGGTCCCCCCTGGGCACCGCAGACCTAAGCTTGTTTAACTCCTACCTCTTAAAGGGACCGAGAAAAAATGACCTTTTCTGCACTCCAATGTAAGTCAATGGGGCGATTTTTTGGCTATGTGCTAGAAATGAAATTCAGTGCGGATTGGATGACAGGCACCCTAGGCACCCAGGATCGGCTTTAGTTTCACGTGTATCTCTTAAGCCGGCAGAGAAAACCCACCTGATATGCGCTCCACACAATTGAATAGAGACGCCGTTGATTTTCTATGGGAATTGCAGAAATGACTTCTAAGCCTCAAAATAATGACTTTTTTTCCTAAGGTGGTAGGAATGAAACTCAGTGCGGGCTGGATGGGGTCCCCCCTGGGCACCGCAGACCTAAGCTTGTTTAACTCCTACCTCTTAAAGGGACCGAGAAAAAATGACCTTTTCTGCACTCCAATGTAAGTCAATGGGGCGATTTTTTGGCTATGTGCTAGAAATGAAATTCAGTGCGGATTGGATGACAGGCACCCTAGGCACCCAGGATCGGCTTTAGTTTCACGTGTATCTCTTAAGCCGGCAGAGAAAACCCACCTGATATGCGCTCCACACAATTGAATAGAGACGCCGTTGATTTTCTATGGGAATTGCAGAAATGACTTCTAAGCCTCAAAATAATGACTTTTTTTCCTAAGGTGGTAGGAATGAAACTCAGTGCGGGCTGGATGGGGTCCCCCCTGGGCACCGCAGACCTAAGCTTGTTTAACTCCTACCTCTTAAAGGGACCGAGAAAAAATGACCTTTTCTGCACTCCAATGTAAGTCAATGGGGCGATTTTTTGGCTATGTGCTAGAAATGAAATTCAGTGCGGATTGGATGACAGGCACCCTAGGCACCCAGGATCGGCTTTAGTTTCACGTGTATCTCTTAAGCCGGCAGAGAAAACCCACCTGATATGCGCTCCACACAATTGAATAGAGACGCCGTTGATTTTCTATGGGAATTGCAGAAATGACTTCTAAGCCTCAAAATAATGACTTTTTTTCCTAAGGTGGTAGGAATGAAACTCAGTGCGGGCTGGATGGGGTCCCCCCTGGGCACCGCAGACCTAAGCTTGTTTAACTCCTACCTCTTAAAGGGACCGAGAAAAAATGACCTTTTCTGCACTCCAATGTAAGTCAATGGGGCGATTTTTTGGCTATGTGCTAGAAATGAAATTCAGTGCGGATTGGATGACAGGCACCCTAGGCACCCAGGATCGGCTTTAGTTTCACGTGTATCTCTTAAGCCGGCAGAGAAAACCCACCTGATATGCGCTCCACACAATTGAATAGAGACGCCGTTGATTTTCTATGGGAATTGCAGAAATGACTTCTAAGCCTCAAAATAATGACTTTTTTTCCTAAGGTGGTAGGAATGAAACTCAGTGCGGGCTGGATGGGGTCCCCCCTGGGCACCGCAGACCTAAGCTTGTTTAACTCCTACCTCTTAAAGGGACCGAGAAAAAATGACCTTTTCTGCACTCCAATGTAAGTCAATGGGGCGATTTTTTGGCTATGTGCTAGAAATGAAATTCAGTGCGGATTGGATGACAGGCACCCTAGGCACCCAGGATCGGCTTTAGTTTCACGTGTATCTCTTAAGCCGGCAGAGAAAACCCACCTGATATGCGCTCCACACAATTGAATAGAGACGCCGTTGATTTTCTATGGGAATTGCAGAAATGACTTCTAAGCCTCAAAATAATGACTTTTTTTCCTAAGGTGGTAGGAATGAAACTCAGTGCGGGCTGGATGGGGTCCCCCCTGGGCACCGCAGACCTAAGCTTGTTTAACTCCTACCTCTTAAAGGGACCGAGAAAAAATGACCTTTTCTGCACTCCAATGTAAGTCAATGGGGCGATTTTTTGGCTATGTGCTAGAAATGAAATTCAGTGCGGATTGGATGACAGGCACCCTAGGCACCCAGGATCGGCTTTAGTTTCACGTGTATCTCTTAAGCCGGCAGAGAAAACCCACCTGATATGCGCTCCACACAATTGAATAGAGACGCCGTTGATTTTCTATGGGAATTGCAGAAATGACTTCTAAGCCTCAAAATAATGACTTTTTTTCCTAAGGTGGTAGGAATGAAACTCAGTGCGGGCTGGATGGGGTCCCCCCTGGGCACCGCAGACCTAAGCTTGTTTAACTCCTACCTCTTAAAGGGACCGAGAAAAAATGACCTTTTCTGCACTCCAATGTAAGTCAATGGGGCGATTTTTTGGCTATGTGCTAGAAATGAAATTCAGTGCGGATTGGATGACAGGCACCCTAGGCACCCAGGATCGGCTTTAGTTTCACGTGTATCTCTTAAGCCGGCAGAGAAAACCCACCTGATATGCGCTCCACACAATTGAATAGAGACGCCGTTGATTTTCTATGGGAATTGCAGAAATGACTTCTAAGCCTCAAAATAATGACTTTTTTTCCTAAGGTGGTAGGAATGAAACTCAGTGCGGGCTGGATGGGGTCCCCCCTGGGCACCGCAGACCTAAGCTTGTTTAACTCCTACCTCTTAAAGGGACCGAGAAAAAATGACCTTTTCTGCACTCCAATGTAAGTCAATGGGGCGATTTTTTGGCTATGTGCTAGAAATGAAATTCAGTGCGGATTGGATGACAGGCACCCTAGGCACCCAGGATCGGCTTTAGTTTCACGTGTATCTCTTAAGCCGGCAGAGAAAACCCACCTGATATGCGCTCCACACAATTGAATAGAGACGCCGTTGATTTTCTATGGGAATTGCAGAAATGACTTCTAAGCCTCAAAATAATGACTTTTTTTCCTAAGGTGGTAGGAATGAAACTCAGTGCGGGCTGGATGGGGTCCCCCCTGGGCACCGCAGACCTAAGCTTGTTTAACTCCTACCTCTTAAAGGGACCGAGAAAAAATGACCTTTTCTGCACTCCAATGTAAGTCAATGGGGCGATTTTTTGGCTATGTGCTAGAAATGAAATTCAGTGCGGATTGGATGACAGGCACCCTAGGCACCCAGGATCGGCTTTAGTTTCACGTGTATCTCTTAAGCCGGCAGAGAAAACCCACCTGATATGCGCTCCACACAATTGAATAGAGACGCCGTTGATTTTCTATGGGAATTGCAGAAATGACTTCTAAGCCTCAAAATAATGACTTTTTTTCCTAAGGTGGTAGGAATGAAACTCAGTGCGGGCTGGATGGGGTCCCCCCTGGGCACCGCAGACCTAAGCTTGTTTAACTCCTACCTCTTAAAGGGACCGAGAAAAAATGACCTTTTCTGCACTCCAATGTAAGTCAATGGGGCGATTTTTTGGCTATGTGCTAGAAATGAAATTCAGTGCGGATTGGATGACAGGCACCCTAGGCACCCAGGATCGGCTTTAGTTTCACGTGTATCTCTTAAGCCGGCAGAGAAAACCCACCTGATATGCGCTCCACACAATTGAATAGAGACGCCGTTGATTTTCTATGGGAATTGCAGAAATGACTTCTAAGCCTCAAAATAATGACTTTTTTTCCTAAGGTGGTAGGAATGAAACTCAGTGCGGGCTGGATGGGGTCCCCCCTGGGCACCGCAGACCTAAGCTTGTTTAACTCCTACCTCTTAAAGGGACCGAGAAAAAATGACCTTTTCTGCACTCCAATGTAAGTCAATGGGGCGATTTTTTGGCTATGTGCTAGAAATGAAATTCAGTGCGGATTGGATGACAGGCACCCTAGGCACCCAGGATCGGCTTTAGTTTCACGTGTATCTCTTAAGCCGGCAGAGAAAACCCACCTGATATGCGCTCCACACAATTGAATAGAGACGCCGTTGATTTTCTATGGGAATTGCAGAAATGACTTCTAAGCCTCAAAATAATGACTTTTTTTCCTAAGGTGGTAGGAATGAAACTCAGTGCGGGCTGGATGGGGTCCCCCCTGGGCACCGCAGACCTAAGCTTGTTTAACTCCTACCTCTTAAAGGGACCGAGAAAAAATGACCTTTTCTGCACTCCAATGTAAGTCAATGGGGCGATTTTTTGGCTATGTGCTAGAAATGAAATTCAGTGCGGATTGGATGACAGGCACCCTAGGCACCCAGGATCGGCTTTAGTTTCACGTGTATCTCTTAAGCCGGCAGAGAAAACCCACCTGATATGCGCTCCACACAATTGAATAGAGACGCCGTTGATTTTCTATGGGAATTGCAGAAATGACTTCTAAGCCTCAAAATAATGACTTTTTTTCCTAAGGTGGTAGGAATGAAACTCAGTGCGGGCTGGATGGGGTCCCCCCTGGGCACCGCAGACCTAAGCTTGTTTAACTCCTACCTCTTAAAGGGACCGAGAAAAAATGACCTTTTCTGCACTCCAATGTAAGTCAATGGGGCGATTTTTTGGCTATGTGCTAGAAATGAAATTCAGTGCGGATTGGATGACAGGCACCCTAGGCACCCAGGATCGGCTTTAGTTTCACGTGTATCTCTTAAGCCGGCAGAGAAAACCCACCTGATATGCGCTCCACACAATTGAATAGAGACGCCGTTGATTTTCTATGGGAATTGCAGAAATGACTTCTAAGCCTCAAAATAATGACTTTTTTTCCTAAGGTGGTAGGAATGAAACTCAGTGCGGGCTGGATGGGGTCCCCCCTGGGCACCGCAGACCTAAGCTTGTTTAACTCCTACCTCTTAAAGGGACCGAGAAAAAATGACCTTTTCTGCACTCCAATGTAAGTCAATGGGGCGATTTTTTGGCTATGTGCTAGAAATGAAATTCAGTGCGGATTGGATGACAGGCACCCTAGGCACCCAGGATCGGCTTTAGTTTCACGTGTATCTCTTAAGCCGGCAGAGAAAACCCACCTGATATGCGCTCCACACAATTGAATAGAGACGCCGTTGATTTTCTATGGGAATTGCAGAAATGACTTCTAAGCCTCAAAATAATGACTTTTTTTCCTAAGGTGGTAGGAATGAAACTCAGTGCGGGCTGGATGGGGTCCCCCCTGGGCACCGCAGACCTAAGCTTGTTTAACTCCTACCTCTTAAAGGGACCGAGAAAAAATGACCTTTTCTGCACTCCAATGTAAGTCAATGGGGCGATTTTTTGGCTATGTGCTAGAAATGAAATTCAGTGCGGATTGGATGACAGGCACCCTAGGCACCCAGGATCGGCTTTAGTTTCACGTGTATCTCTTAAGCCGGCAGAGAAAACCCACCTGATATGCGCTCCACACAATTGAATAGAGACGCCGTTGATTTTCTATGGGAATTGCAGAAATGACTTCTAAGCCTCAAAATAATGACTTTTTTTCCTAAGGTGGTAGGAATGAAACTCAGTGCGGGCTGGATGGGGTCCCCCCTGGGCACCGCAGACCTAAGCTTGTTTAACTCCTACCTCTTAAAGGGACCGAGAAAAAATGACCTTTTCTGCACTCCAATGTAAGTCAATGGGGCGATTTTTTGGCTATGTGCTAGAAATGAAATTCAGTGCGGATTGGATGACAGGCACCCTAGGCACCCAGGATCGGCTTTAGTTTCACGTGTATCTCTTAAGCCGGCAGAGAAAACCCACCTGATATGCGCTCCACACAATTGAATAGAGACGCCGTTGATTTTCTATGGGAATTGCAGAAATGACTTCTAAGCCTCAAAATAATGACTTTTTTTCCTAAGGTGGTAGGAATGAAACTCAGTGCGGGCTGGATGGGGTCCCCCCTGGGCACCGCAGACCTAAGCTTGTTTAACTCCTACCTCTTAAAGGGACCGAGAAAAAATGACCTTTTCTGCACTCCAATGTAAGTCAATGGGGCGATTTTTTGGCTATGTGCTAGAAATGAAATTCAGTGCGGATTGGATGACAGGCACCCTAGGCACCCAGGATCGGCTTTAGTTTCACGTGTATCTCTTAAGCCGGCAGAGAAAACCCACCTGATATGCGCTCCACACAATTGAATAGAGACGCCGTTGATTTTCTATGGGAATTGCAGAAATGACTTCTAAGCCTCAAAATAATGACTTTTTTTCCTAAGGTGGTAGGAATGAAACTCAGTGCGGGCTGGATGGGGTCCCCCCTGGGCACCGCAGACCTAAGCTTGTTTAACTCCTACCTCTTAAAGGGACCGAGAAAAAATGACCTTTTCTGCACTCCAATGTAAGTCAATGGGGCGATTTTTTGGCTATGTGCTAGAAATGAAATTCAGTGCGGATTGGATGACAGGCACCCTAGGCACCCAGGATCGGCTTTAGTTTCACGTGTATCTCTTAAGCCGGCAGAGAAAACCCACCTGATATGCGCTCCACACAATTGAATAGAGACGCCGTTGATTTTCTATGGGAATTGCAGAAATGACTTCTAAGCCTCAAAATAATGACTTTTTTTCCTAAGGTGGTAGGAATGAAACTCAGTGCGGGCTGGATGGGGTCCCCCCTGGGCACCGCAGACCTAAGCTTGTTTAACTCCTACCTCTTAAAGGGACCGAGAAAAAATGACCTTTTCTGCACTCCAATGTAAGTCAATGGGGCGATTTTTTGGCTATGTGCTAGAAATGAAATTCAGTGCGGATTGGATGACAGGCACCCTAGGCACCCAGGATCGGCTTTAGTTTCACGTGTATCTCTTAAGCCGGCAGAGAAAACCCACCTGATATGCGCTCCACACAATTGAATAGAGACGCCGTTGATTTTCTATGGGAATTGCAGAAATGACTTCTAAGCCTCAAAATAATGACTTTTTTTCCTAAGGTGGTAGGAATGAAACTCAGTGCGGGCTGGATGGGGTCCCCCCTGGGCACCGCAGACCTAAGCTTGTTTAACTCCTACCTCTTAAAGGGACCGAGAAAAAATGACCTTTTCTGCACTCCAATGTAAGTCAATGGGGCGATTTTTTGGCTATGTGCTAGAAATGAAATTCAGTGCGGATTGGATGACAGGCACCCTAGGCACCCAGGATCGGCTTTAGTTTCACGTGTATCTCTTAAGCCGGCAGAGAAAACCCACCTGATATGCGCTCCACACAATTGAATAGAGACGCCGTTGATTTTCTATGGGAATTGCAGAAATGACTTCTAAGCCTCAAAATAATGACTTTTTTTCCTAAGGTGGTAGGAATGAAACTCAGTGCGGGCTGGATGGGGTCCCCCCTGGGCACCGCAGACCTAAGCTTGTTTAACTCCTACCTCTTAAAGGGACCGAGAAAAAATGACCTTTTCTGCACTCCAATGTAAGTCAATGGGGCGATTTTTTGGCTATGTGCTAGAAATGAAATTCAGTGCGGATTGGATGACAGGCACCCTAGGCACCCAGGATCGGCTTTAGTTTCACGTGTATCTCTTAAGCCGGCAGAGAAAACCCACCTGATATGCGCTCCACACAATTGAATAGAGACGCCGTTGATTTTCTATGGGAATTGCAGAAATGACTTCTAAGCCTCAAAATAATGACTTTTTTTCCTAAGGTGGTAGGAATGAAACTCAGTGCGGGCTGGATGGGGTCCCCCCTGGGCACCGCAGACCTAAGCTTGTTTAACTCCTACCTCTTAAAGGGACCGAGAAAAAATGACCTTTTCTGCACTCCAATGTAAGTCAATGGGGCGATTTTTTGGCTATGTGCTAGAAATGAAATTCAGTGCGGATTGGATGACAGGCACCCTAGGCACCCAGGATCGGCTTTAGTTTCACGTGTATCTCTTAAGCCGGCAGAGAAAACCCACCTGATATGCGCTCCACACAATTGAATAGAGACGCCGTTGATTTTCTATGGGAATTGCAGAAATGACTTCTAAGCCTCAAAATAATGACTTTTTTTCCTAAGGTGGTAGGAATGAAACTCAGTGCGGGCTGGATGGGGTCCCCCCTGGGCACCGCAGACCTAAGCTTGTTTAACTCCTACCTCTTAAAGGGACCGAGAAAAAATGACCTTTTCTGCACTCCAATGTAAGTCAATGGGGCGATTTTTTGGCTATGTGCTAGAAATGAAATTCAGTGCGGATTGGATGACAGGCACCCTAGGCACCCAGGATCGGCTTTAGTTTCACGTGTATCTCTTAAGCCGGCAGAGAAAACCCACCTGATATGCGCTCCACACAATTGAATAGAGACGCCGTTGATTTTCTATGGGAATTGCAGAAATGACTTCTAAGCCTCAAAATAATGACTTTTTTTCCTAAGGTGGTAGGAATGAAACTCAGTGCGGGCTGGATGGGGTCCCCCCTGGGCACCGCAGACCTAAGCTTGTTTAACTCCTACCTCTTAAAGGGACCGAGAAAAAATGACCTTTTCTGCACTCCAATGTAAGTCAATGGGGCGATTTTTTGGCTATGTGCTAGAAATGAAATTCAGTGCGGATTGGATGACAGGCACCCTAGGCACCCAGGATCGGCTTTAGTTTCACGTGTATCTCTTAAGCCGGCAGAGAAAACCCACCTGATATGCGCTCCACACAATTGAATAGAGACGCCGTTGATTTTCTATGGGAATTGCAGAAATGACTTCTAAGCCTCAAAATAATGACTTTTTTTCCTAAGGTGGTAGGAATGAAACTCAGTGCGGGCTGGATGGGGTCCCCCCTGGGCACCGCAGACCTAAGCTTGTTTAACTCCTACCTCTTAAAGGGACCGAGAAAAAATGACCTTTTCTGCACTCCAATGTAAGTCAATGGGGCGATTTTTTGGCTATGTGCTAGAAATGAAATTCAGTGCGGATTGGATGACAGGCACCCTAGGCACCCAGGATCGGCTTTAGTTTCACGTGTATCTCTTAAGCCGGCAGAGAAAACCCACCTGATATGCGCTCCACACAATTGAATAGAGACGCCGTTGATTTTCTATGGGAATTGCAGAAATGACTTCTAAGCCTCAAAATAATGACTTTTTTTCCTAAGGTGGTAGGAATGAAACTCAGTGCGGGCTGGATGGGGTCCCCCCTGGGCACCGCAGACCTAAGCTTGTTTAACTCCTACCTCTTAAAGGGACCGAGAAAAAATGACCTTTTCTGCACTCCAATGTAAGTCAATGGGGCGATTTTTTGGCTATGTGCTAGAAATGAAATTCAGTGCGGATTGGATGACAGGCACCCTAGGCACCCAGGATCGGCTTTAGTTTCACGTGTATCTCTTAAGCCGGCAGAGAAAACCCACCTGATATGCGCTCCACACAATTGAATAGAGACGCCGTTGATTTTCTATGGGAATTGCAGAAATGACTTCTAAGCCTCAAAATAATGACTTTTTTTCCTAAGGTGGTAGGAATGAAACTCAGTGCGGGCTGGATGGGGTCCCCCCTGGGCACCGCAGACCTAAGCTTGTTTAACTCCTACCTCTTAAAGGGACCGAGAAAAAATGACCTTTTCTGCACTCCAATGTAAGTCAATGGGGCGATTTTTTGGCTATGTGCTAGAAATGAAATTCAGTGCGGATTGGATGACAGGCACCCTAGGCACCCAGGATCGGCTTTAGTTTCACGTGTATCTCTTAAGCCGGCAGAGAAAACCCACCTGATATGCGCTCCACACAATTGAATAGAGACGCCGTTGATTTTCTATGGGAATTGCAGAAATGACTTCTAAGCCTCAAAATAATGACTTTTTTTCCTAAGGTGGTAGGAATGAAACTCAGTGCGGGCTGGATGGGGTCCCCCCTGGGCACCGCAGACCTAAGCTTGTTTAACTCCTACCTCTTAAAGGGACCGAGAAAAAATGACCTTTTCTGCACTCCAATGTAAGTCAATGGGGCGATTTTTTGGCTATGTGCTAGAAATGAAATTCAGTGCGGATTGGATGACAGGCACCCTAGGCACCCAGGATCGGCTTTAGTTTCACGTGTATCTCTTAAGCCGGCAGAGAAAACCCACCTGATATGCGCTCCACACAATTGAATAGAGACGCCGTTGATTTTCTATGGGAATTGCAGAAATGACTTCTAAGCCTCAAAATAATGACTTTTTTTCCTAAGGTGGTAGGAATGAAACTCAGTGCGGGCTGGATGGGGTCCCCCCTGGGCACCGCAGACCTAAGCTTGTTTAACTCCTACCTCTTAAAGGGACCGAGAAAAAATGACCTTTTCTGCACTCCAACGTAAGTCAATGGGGCGATTTTTTGGCTATGTGCTAGAAATGAAATTCAGTGCGGATTGGATGACAGGCACCCTAGGCACCCAGGATCGGCTTTAGTTTCACGTGTATCTCTTAAGCCGGCAGAGAAAACCCACCTGATATGCGCTCCACACAATTGAATAGAGACGCCGTTGATTTTCTATGGGAATTGCAGAAATGACTTCTAAGCCTCAAAATAATGACTTTTTTTCCTAAGGTGGTAGGAATGAAACTCAGTGCGGGCTGGATGGGGTCCCCCCTGGGCACCGCAGACCTAAGCTTGTTTAACTCCTACCTCTTAAAGGGACCGAGAAAAAATGACCTTTTCTGCACTCCAATGTAAGTCAATGGGGCGATTTTTTGGCTATGTGCTAGAAATGAAATTCAGTGCGGATTGGATGACAGGCACCCTAGGCACCCAGGATCGGCTTTAGTTTCACGTGTATCTCTTAAGCCGGCAGAGAAAACCCACCTGATATGCGCTCCACACAATTGAATAGAGACGCCGTTGATTTTCTATGGGAATTGCAGAAATGACTTCTAAGCCTCAAAATAATGACTTTTTTTCCTAAGGTGGTAGGAATGAAACTCAGTGCGGGCTGGATGGGGTCCCCCCTGGGCACCGCAGACCTAAGCTTGTTTAACTCCTACCTCTTAAAGGGACCGAGAAAAAATGACCTTTTCTGCACTCCAATGTAAGTCAATGGGGCGATTTTTTGGCTATGTGCTAGAAATGAAATTCAGTGCGGATTGGATGACAGGCACCCTAGGCACCCAGGATCGGCTTTAGTTTCACGTGTATCTCTTAAGCCGGCAGAGAAAACCCACCTGATATGCGCTCCACACAATTGAATAGAGACGCCGTTGATTTTCTATGGGAATTGCAGAAATGACTTCTAAGCCTCAAAATAATGACTTTTTTTCCTAAGGTGGTAGGAATGAAACTCAGTGCGGGCTGGATGGGGTCCCCCCTGGGCACCGCAGACCTAAGCTTGTTTAACTCCTACCTCTTAAAGGGACCGAGAAAAAATGACCTTTTCTGCACTCCAATGTAAGTCAATGGGGCGATTTTTTGGCTATGTGCTAGAAATGAAATTCAGTGCGGATTGGATGACAGGCACCCTAGGCACCCAGGATCGGCTTTAGTTTCACGTGTATCTCTTAAGCCGGCAGAGAAAACCCACCTGATATGCGCTCCACACAATTGAATAGAGACGCCGTTGATTTTCTATGGGAATTGCAGAAATGACTTCTAAGCCTCAAAATAATGACTTTTTTTCCTAAGGTGGTAGGAATGAAACTCAGTGCGGGCTGGATGGGGTCCCCCCTGGGCACCGCAGACCTAAGCTTGTTTAACTCCTACCTCTTAAAGGGACCGAGAAAAAATGACCTTTTCTGCACTCCAATGTAAGTCAATGGGGCGATTTTTTGGCTATGTGCTAGAAATGAAATTCAGTGCGGATTGGATGACAGGCACCCTAGGCACCCAGGATCGGCTTTAGTTTCACGTGTATCTCTTAAGCCGGCAGAGAAAACCCACCTGATATGCGCTCCACACAATTGAATAGAGACGCCGTTGATTTTCTATGGGAATTGCAGAAATGACTTCTAAGCCTCAAAATAATGACTTTTTTTCCTAAGGTGGTAGGAATGAAACTCAGTGCGGGCTGGATGGGGTCCCCCCTGGGCACCGCAGACCTAAGCTTGTTTAACTCCTACCTCTTAAAGGGACCGAGAAAAAATGACCTTTTCTGCACTCCAATGTAAGTCAATGGGGCGATTTTTTGGCTATGTGCTAGAAATGAAATTCAGTGCGGATTGGATGACAGGCACCCTAGGCACCCAGGATCGGCTTTAGTTTCACGTGTATCTCTTAAGCCGGCAGAGAAAACCCACCTGATATGCGCTCCACACAATTGAATAGAGACGCCGTTGATTTTCTATGGGAATTGCAGAAATGACTTCTAAGCCTCAAAATAATGACTTTTTTTCCTAAGGTGGTAGGAATGAAACTCAGTGCGGGCTGGATGGGGTCCCCCCTGGGCACCGCAGACCTAAGCTTGTTTAACTCCTACCTCTTAAAGGGACCGAGAAAAAATGACCTTTTCTGCACTCCAATGTAAGTCAATGGGGCGATTTTTTGGCTATGTGCTAGAAATGAAATTCAGTGCGGATTGGATGACAGGCACCCTAGGCACCCAGGATCGGCTTTAGTTTCACGTGTATCTCTTAAGCCGGCAGAGAAAACCCACCTGATATGCGCTCCACACAATTGAATAGAGACGCCGTTGATTTTCTATGGGAATTGCAGAAATGACTTCTAAGCCTCAAAATAATGACTTTTTTTCCTAAGGTGGTAGGAATGAAACTCAGTGCGGGCTGGATGGGGTCCCCCCTGGGCACCGCAGACCTAAGCTTGTTTAACTCCTACCTCTTAAAGGGACCGAGAAAAAATGACCTTTTCTGCACTCCAATGTAAGTCAATGGGGCGATTTTTTGGCTATGTGCTAGAAATGAAATTCAGTGCGGATTGGATGACAGGCACCCTAGGCACCCAGGATCGGCTTTAGTTTCACGTGTATCTCTTAAGCCGGCAGAGAAAACCCACCTGATATGCGCTCCACACAATTGAATAGAGACGCCGTTGATTTTCTATGGGAATTGCAGAAATGACTTCTAAGCCTCAAAATAATGACTTTTTTTCCTAAGGTGGTAGGAATGAAACTCAGTGCGGGCTGGATGGGGTCCCCCCTGGGCACCGCAGACCTAAGCTTGTTTAACTCCTACCTCTTAAAGGGACCGAGAAAAAATGACCTTTTCTGCACTCCAATGTAAGTCAATGGGGCGATTTTTTGGCTATGTGCTAGAAATGAAATTCAGTGCGGATTGGATGACAGGCACCCTAGGCACCCAGGATCGGCTTTAGTTTCACGTGTATCTCTTAAGCCGGCAGAGAAAACCCACCTGATATGCGCTCCACACAATTGAATAGAGACGCCGTTGATTTTCTATGGGAATTGCAGAAATGACTTCTAAGCCTCAAAATAATGACTTTTTTTCCTAAGGTGGTAGGAATGAAACTCAGTGCGGGCTGGATGGGGTCCCCCCTGGGCACCGCAGACCTAAGCTTGTTTAACTCCTACCTCTTAAAGGGACCGAGAAAAAATGACCTTTTCTGCACTCCAATGTAAGTCAATGGGGCGATTTTTTGGCTATGTGCTAGAAATGAAATTCAGTGCGGATTGGATGACAGGCACCCTAGGCACCCAGGATCGGCTTTAGTTTCACGTGTATCTCTTAAGCCGGCAGAGAAAACCCACCTGATATGCGCTCCACACAATTGAATAGAGACGCCGTTGATTTTCTATGGGAATTGCAGAAATGACTTCTAAGCCTCAAAATAATGACTTTTTTTCCTAAGGTGGTAGGAATGAAACTCAGTGCGGGCTGGATGGGGTCCCCCCTGGGCACCGCAGACCTAAGCTTGTTTAACTCCTACCTCTTAAAGGGACCGAGAAAAAATGACCTTTTCTGCACTCCAATGTAAGTCAATGGGGCGATTTTTTGGCTATGTGCTAGAAATGAAATTCAGTGCGGATTGGATGACAGGCACCCTAGGCACCCAGGATCGGCTTTAGTTTCACGTGTATCTCTTAAGCCGGCAGAGAAAACCCACCTGATATGCGCTCCACACAATTGAATAGAGACGCCGTTGATTTTCTATGGGAATTGCAGAAATGACTTCTAAGCCTCAAAATAATGACTTTTTTTCCTAAGGTGGTAGGAATGAAACTCAGTGCGGGCTGGATGGGGTCCCCCCTGGGCACCGCAGACCTAAGCTTGTTTAACTCCTACCTCTTAAAGGGACCGAGAAAAAATGACCTTTTCTGCACTCCAATGTAAGTCAATGGGGCGATTTTTTGGCTATGTGCTAGAAATGAAATTCAGTGCGGATTGGATGACAGGCACCCTAGGCACCCAGGATCGGCTTTAGTTTCACGTGTATCTCTTAAGCCGGCAGAGAAAACCCACCTGATATGCGCTCCACACAATTGAATAGAGACGCCGTTGATTTTCTATGGGAATTGCAGAAATGACTTCTAAGCCTCAAAATAATGACTTTTTTTCCTAAGGTGGTAGGAATGAAACTCAGTGCGGGCTGGATGGGGTCCCCCCTGGGCACCGCAGACCTAAGCTTGTTTAACTCCTACCTCTTAAAGGGACCGAGAAAAAATGACCTTTTCTGCACTCCAATGTAAGTCAATGGGGCGATTTTTTGGCTATGTGCTAGAAATGAAATTCAGTGCGGATTGGATGACAGGCACCCTAGGCACCCAGGATCGGCTTTAGTTTCACGTGTATCTCTTAAGCCGGCAGAGAAAACCCACCTGATATGCGCTCCACACAATTGAATAGAGACGCCGTTGATTTTCTATGGGAATTGCAGAAATGACTTCTAAGCCTCAAAATAATGACTTTTTTTCCTAAGGTGGTAGGAATGAAACTCAGTGCGGGCTGGATGGGGTCCCCCCTGGGCACCGCAGACCTAAGCTTGTTTAACTCCTACCTCTTAAAGGGACCGAGAAAAAATGACCTTTTCTGCACTCCAATGTAAGTCAATGGGGCGATTTTTTGGCTATGTGCTAGAAATGAAATTCAGTGCGGATTGGATGACAGGCACCCTAGGCACCCAGGATCGGCTTTAGTTTCACGTGTATCTCTTAAGCCGGCAGAGAAAACCCACCTGATATGCGCTCCACACAATTGAATAGAGACGCCGTTGATTTTCTATGGGAATTGCAGAAATGACTTCTAAGCCTCAAAATAATGACTTTTTTTCCTAAGGTGGTAGGAATGAAACTCAGTGCGGGCTGGATGGGGTCCCCCCTGGGCACCGCAGACCTAAGCTTGTTTAACTCCTACCTCTTAAAGGGACCGAGAAAAAATGACCTTTTCTGCACTCCAATGTAAGTCAATGGGGCGATTTTTTGGCTATGTGCTAGAAATGAAATTCAGTGCGGATTGGATGACAGGCACCCTAGGCACCCAGGATCGGCTTTAGTTTCACGTGTATCTCTTAAGCCGGCAGAGAAAACCCACCTGATATGCGCTCCACACAATTGAATAGAGACGCCGTTGATTTTCTATGGGAATTGCAGAAATGACTTCTAAGCCTCAAAATAATGACTTTTTTTCCTAAGGTGGTAGGAATGAAACTCAGTGCGGGCTGGATGGGGTCCCCCCTGGGCACCGCAGACCTAAGCTTGTTTAACTCCTACCTCTTAAAGGGACCGAGAAAAAATGACCTTTTCTGCACTCCAATGTAAGTCAATGGGGCGATTTTTTGGCTATGTGCTAGAAATGAAATTCAGTGCGGATTGGATGACAGGCACCCTAGGCACCCAGGATCGGCTTTAGTTTCACGTGTATCTCTTAAGCCGGCAGAGAAAACCCACCTGATATGCGCTCCACACAATTGAATAGAGACGCCGTTGATTTTCTATGGGAATTGCAGAAATGACTTCTAAGCCTCAAAATAATGACTTTTTTTCCTAAGGTGGTAGGAATGAAACTCAGTGCGGGCTGGATGGGGTCCCCCCTGGGCACCGCAGACCTAAGCTTGTTTAACTCCTACCTCTTAAAGGGACCGAGAAAAAATGACCTTTTCTGCACTCCAATGTAAGTCAATGGGGCGATTTTTTGGCTATGTGCTAGAAATGAAATTCAGTGCGGATTGGATGACAGGCACCCTAGGCACCCAGGATCGGCTTTAGTTTCACGTGTATCTCTTAAGCCGGCAGAGAAAACCCACCTGATATGCGCTCCACACAATTGAATAGAGACGCCGTTGATTTTCTATGGGAATTGCAGAAATGACTTCTAAGCCTCAAAATAATGACTTTTTTTCCTAAGGTGGTAGGAATGAAACTCAGTGCGGGCTGGATGGGGTCCCCCCTGGGCACCGCAGACCTAAGCTTGTTTAACTCCTACCTCTTAAAGGGACCGAGAAAAAATGACCTTTTCTGCACTCCAATGTAAGTCAATGGGGCGATTTTTTGGCTATGTGCTAGAAATGAAATTCAGTGCGGATTGGATGACAGGCACCCTAGGCACCCAGGATCGGCTTTAGTTTCACGTGTATCTCTTAAGCCGGCAGAGAAAACCCACCTGATATGCGCTCCACACAATTGAATAGAGACGCCGTTGATTTTCTATGGGAATTGCAGAAATGACTTCTAAGCCTCAAAATAATGACTTTTTTTCCTAAGGTGGTAGGAATGAAACTCAGTGCGGGCTGGATGGGGTCCCCCCTGGGCACCGCAGACCTAAGCTTGTTTAACTCCTACCTCTTAAAGGGACCGAGAAAAAATGACCTTTTCTGCACTCCAATGTAAGTCAATGGGGCGATTTTTTGGCTATGTGCTAGAAATGAAATTCAGTGCGGATTGGATGACAGGCACCCTAGGCACCCAGGATCGGCTTTAGTTTCACGTGTATCTCTTAAGCCGGCAGAGAAAACCCACCTGATATGCGCTCCACACAATTGAATAGAGACGCCGTTGATTTTCTATGGGAATTGCAGAAATGACTTCTAAGCCTCAAAATAATGACTTTTTTTCCTAAGGTGGTAGGAATGAAACTCAGTGCGGGCTGGATGGGGTCCCCCCTGGGCACCGCAGACCTAAGCTTGTTTAACTCCTACCTCTTAAAGGGACCGAGAAAAAATGACCTTTTCTGCACTCCAATGTAAGTCAATGGGGCGATTTTTTGGCTATGTGCTAGAAATGAAATTCAGTGCGGATTGGATGACAGGCACCCTAGGCACCCAGGATCGGCTTTAGTTTCACGTGTATCTCTTAAGCCGGCAGAGAAAACCCACCTGATATGCGCTCCACACAATTGAATAGAGACGCCGTTGATTTTCTATGGGAATTGCAGAAATGACTTCTAAGCCTCAAAATAATGACTTTTTTTCCTAAGGTGGTAGGAATGAAACTCAGTGCGGGCTGGATGGGGTCCCCCCTGGGCACCGCAGACCTAAGCTTGTTTAACTCCTACCTCTTAAAGGGACCGAGAAAAAATGACCTTTTCTGCACTCCAATGTAAGTCAATGGGGCGATTTTTTGGCTATGTGCTAGAAATGAAATTCAGTGCGGATTGGATGACAGGCACCCTAGGCACCCAGGATCGGCTTTAGTTTCACGTGTATCTCTTAAGCCGGCAGAGAAAACCCACCTGATATGCGCTCCACACAATTGAATAGAGACGCCATTGATTTTCTATGGGAATTGCAGAAATGACTTCTAAGCCTCAAAATAATGACTTTTTTTCCTAAGGTGGTAGGAATGAAACTCAGTGCGGGCTGGATGGGGTCCCCCCTGGGCACCGCAGACCTAAGCTTGTTTAACTCCTACCTCTTAAAGGGACCGAGAAAAAATGACCTTTTCTGCACTCCAATGTAAGTCAATGGGGCGATTTTTTGGCTATGTGCTAGAAATGAAATGCAGTGCGGATTGGATGACAGGCACCCTAGGCACCCAGGATCGGCTTTAGTTTCACGTGTATCTCTTAAGCCGGCAGAGAAAACCCACCTGATATGCGCTCCACACAATTGAATAGAGACGCCGTTGATTTTCTATGGGAATTGCAGAAATGACTTCTAAGCCTCAGATAATGACTTTTTTTCCTAAGGTGGTAGGAATGAAACTCAGTGCGGGCTGGATGGGGTCCCCCCTGGGCACCGCAGACCTAAGCTTGTTTAACTCCTACCTCTTAAAGGGACCGAGAAAAAATGACCTTTTCTGCACTCCAATGTAAGTCAATGGGGCGATTTTTTGGCTTAGAAGTCATTTCTGCAATTCCCATAGAAAATCAACGGCGTCTCTATTCAATTGTGTGGAGCGCATATCAGGTGGGTTTTCTCTGCCGGCTTAAGAGATACACGTGAAACTAAAGCCGATCCTGGGTGCCTAGGGTGCCTGTCATCCAATCCGCACTGAATTTCATTTCTAGCACATAGCCAAAAAATCGCCCCATTGACTTACATTGGAGTGCAGAAAAGGTCATTTTTTCTCGGTCCCTTTAAGAGGTAGGAGTTAAACAAGCTTAGGTCTGCGGTGCCCAGGGGGGACCCCATCCAGCCCGCACTGAGTTTCATTCCTACCACCTTAGGAAAAAAAGTCATTATTTTGAGGCTTAGAAGTCATTTCTGCAATTCCCATAGAAAATCAACGGCGTCTCTATTCAATTGTGTGGAGCGCATATCAGGTGGGTTTTCTCTGCCGGCTTAAGAGATACACGTGAAACTAAAGCCGATCCTGGGTGCCTAGGGTGCCTGTCATCCAATCCGCACTGAATTTCATTTCTAGCACATAGCCAAAAAATCGCCCCATTGACTTACATTGGAGTGCAGAAAAGGTCATTTTTTCTCGGTCCCTTTAAGAGGTAGGAGTTAAACAAGCTTAGGTCTGCGGTGCCCAGGGGGGACCCCATCCAGCCCGCACTGAGTTTCATTCCTACCACCTTAGGAAAAAAAGTCATTATTTTGAGGCTTAGAAGTCATTTCTGCAATTCCCATAGAAAATCAACGGCGTCTCTATTCAATTGTGTGGAGCGCATATCAGGTGGGTTTTCTCTGCCGGCTTAAGAGATACACGTGAAACTAAAGCCGATCCTGGGTGCCTAGGGTGCCTGTCATCCAATCCGCACTGAATTTCATTTCTAGCACATAGCCAAAAAATCGCCCCATTGACTTACATTGGAGTGCAGAAAAGGTCATTTTTTCTCGGTCCCTTTAAGAGGTAGGAGTTAAACAAGCTTAGGTCTGCGGTGCCCAGGGGGGACCCCATCCAGCCCGCACTGAGTTTCATTCCTACCACCTTAGGAAAAAAAGTCATTATTTTGAGGCTTAGAAGTCATTTCTGCAATTCCCATAGAAAATCAACGGCGTCTCTATTCAATTGTGTGGAGCGCATATCAGGTGGGTTTTCTCTGCCGGCTTAAGAGATACACGTGAAACTAAAGCCGATCCTGGGTGCCTAGGGTGCCTGTCATCCAATCCGCACTGAATTTCATTTCTAGCACATAGCCAAAAAATCGCCCCATTGACTTACATTGGAGTGCAGAAAAGGTCATTTTTTCTCGGTCCCTTTAAGAGGTAGGAGTTAAACAAGCTTAGGTCTGCGGTGCCCAGGGGGGACCCCATCCAGCCCGCACTGAGTTTCATTCCTACCACCTTAGGAAAAAAAGTCATTATTTTGAGGCTTAGAAGTCATTTCTGCAATTCCCATAGAAAATCAACGGCGTCTCTATTCAATTGTGTGGAGCGCATATCAGGTGGGTTTTCTCTGCCGGCTTAAGAGATACACGTGAAACTAAAGCCGATCCTGGGTGCCTAGGGTGCCTGTCATCCAATCCGCACTGAATTTCATTTCTAGCACATAGCCAAAAAATCGCCCCATTGACTTACATTGGAGTGCAGAAAAGGTCATTTTTTCTCGGTCCCTTTAAGAGGTAGGAGTTAAACAAGCTTAGGTCTGCGGTGCCCAGGGGGGACCCCATCCAGCCCGCACTGAGTTTCATTCCTACCACCTTAGGAAAAAAAGTCATTATTTTGAGGCTTAGAAGTCATTTCTGCAATTCCCATAGAAAATCAACGGCGTCTCTATTCAATTGTGTGGAGCGCATATCAGGTGGGTTTTCTCTGCCGGCTTAAGAGATACACGTGAAACTAAAGCCGATCCTGGGTGCCTAGGGTGCCTGTCATCCAATCCGCACTGAATTTCATTTCTAGCACATAGCCAAAAAATCGCCCCATTGACTTACATTGGAGTGCAGAAAAGGTCATTTTTTCTCGGTCCCTTTAAGAGGTAGGAGTTAAACAAGCTTAGGTCTGCGGTGCCCAGGGGGGACCCCATCCAGCCCGCACTGAGTTTCATTCCTACCACCTTAGGAAAAAAAGTCATTATTTTGAGGCTTAGAAGTCATTTCTGCAATTCCCATAGAAAATCAACGGCGTCTCTATTCAATTGTGTGGAGCGCATATCAGGTGGGTTTTCTCTGCCGGCTTAAGAGATACACGTGAAACTAAAGCCGATCCTGGGTGCCTAGGGTGCCTGTCATCCAATCCGCACTGAATTTCATTTCTAGCACATAGCCAAAAAATCGCCCCATTGACTTACATTGGAGTGCAGAAAAGGTCATTTTTTCTCGGTCCCTTTAAGAGGTAGGAGTTAAACAAGCTTAGGTCTGCGGTGCCCAGGGGGGACCCCATCCAGCCCGCACTGAGTTTCATTCCTACCACCTTAGGAAAAAAAGTCATTATTTTGAGGCTTAGAAGTCATTTCTGCAATTCCCATAGAAAATCAACGGCGTCTCTATTCAATTGTGTGGAGCGCATATCAGGTGGGTTTTCTCTGCCGGCTTAAGAGATACACGTGAAACTAAAGCCGATCCTGGGTGCCTAGGGTGCCTGTCATCCAATCCGCACTGAATTTCATTTCTAGCACATAGCCAAAAAATCGCCCCATTGACTTACATTGGAGTGCAGAAAAGGTCATTTTTTCTCGGTCCCTTTAAGAGGTAGGAGTTAAACAAGCTTAGGTCTGCGGTGCCCAGGGGGGACCCCATCCAGCCCGCACTGAGTTTCATTCCTACCACCTTAGGAAAAAAAGTCATTATTTTGAGGCTTAGAAGTCATTTCTGCAATTCCCATAGAAAATCAACGGCGTCTCTATTCAATTGTGTGGAGCGCATATCAGGTGGGTTTTCTCTGCCGGCTTAAGAGATACACGTGAAACTAAAGCCGATCCTGGGTGCCTAGGGTGCCTGTCATCCAATCCGCACTGAATTTCATTTCTAGCACATAGCCAAAAAATCGCCCCATTGACTTACATTGGAGTGCAGAAAAGGTCATTTTTTCTCGGTCCCTTTAAGAGGTAGGAGTTAAACAAGCTTAGGTCTGCGGTGCCCAGGGGGGACCCCATCCAGCCCGCACTGAGTTTCATTCCTACCACCTTAGGAAAAAAAGTCATTATTTTGAGGCTTAGAAGTCATTTCTGCAATTCCCATAGAAAATCAACGGCGTCTCTATTCAATTGTGTGGAGCGCATATCAGGTGGGTTTTCTCTGCCGGCTTAAGAGATACACGTGAAACTAAAGCCGATCCTGGGTGCCTAGGGTGCCTGTCATCCAATCCGCACTGAATTTCATTTCTAGCACATAGCCAAAAAATCGCCCCATTGACTTACATTGGAGTGCAGAAAAGGTCATTTTTTCTCGGTCCCTTTAAGAGGTAGGAGTTAAACAAGCTTAGGTCTGCGGTGCCCAGGGGGGACCCCATCCAGCCCGCACTGAGTTTCATTCCTACCACCTTAGGAAAAAAAGTCATTATTTTGAGGCTTAGAAGTCATTTCTGCAATTCCCATAGAAAATCAACGGCGTCTCTATTCAATTGTGTGGAGCGCATATCAGGTGGGTTTTCTCTGCCGGCTTAAGAGATACACGTGAAACTAAAGCCGATCCTGGGTGCCTAGGGTGCCTGTCATCCAATCCGCACTGAATTTCATTTCTAGCACATAGCCAAAAAATCGCCCCATTGACTTACATTGGAGTGCAGAAAAGGTCATTTTTTCTCGGTCCCTTTAAGAGGTAGGAGTTAAACAAGCTTAGGTCTGCGGTGCCCAGGGGGGACCCCATCCAGCCCGCACTGAGTTTCATTCCTACCACCTTAGGAAAAAAAGTCATTATTTTGAGGCTTAGAAGTCATTTCTGCAATTCCCATAGAAAATCAACGGCGTCTCTATTCAATTGTGTGGAGCGCATATCAGGTGGGTTTTCTCTGCCGGCTTAAGAGATACACGTGAAACTAAAGCCGATCCTGGGTGCCTAGGGTGCCTGTCATCCAATCCGCACTGAATTTCATTTCTAGCACATAGCCAAAAAATCGCCCCATTGACTTACATTGGAGTGCAGAAAAGGTCATTTTTTCTCGGTCCCTTTAAGAGGTAGGAGTTAAACAAGCTTAGGTCTGCGGTGCCCAGGGGGGACCCCATCCAGCCCGCACTGAGTTTCATTCCTACCACCTTAGGAAAAAAAGTCATTATTTTGAGGCTTAGAAGTCATTTCTGCAATTCCCATAGAAAATCAACGGCGTCTCTATTCAATTGTGTGGAGCGCATATCAGGTGGGTTTTCTCTGCCGGCTTAAGAGATACACGTGAAACTAAAGCCGATCCTGGGTGCCTAGGGTGCCTGTCATCCAATCCGCACTGAATTTCATTTCTAGCACATAGCCAAAAAATCGCCCCATTGACTTACATTGGAGTGCAGAAAAGGTCATTTTTTCTCGGTCCCTTTAAGAGGTAGGAGTTAAACAAGCTTAGGTCTGCGGTGCCCAGGGGGGACCCCATCCAGCCCGCACTGAGTTTCATTCCTACCACCTTAGGAAAAAAAGTCATTATTTTGAGGCTTAGAAGTCATTTCTGCAATTCCCATAGAAAATCAACGGCGTCTCTATTCAATTGTGTGGAGCGCATATCAGGTGGGTTTTCTCTGCCGGCTTAAGAGATACACGTGAAACTAAAGCCGATCCTGGGTGCCTAGGGTGCCTGTCATCCAATCCGCACTGAATTTCATTTCTAGCACATAGCCAAAAAATCGCCCCATTGACTTACATTGGAGTGCAGAAAAGGTCATTTTTTCTCGGTCCCTTTAAGAGGTAGGAGTTAAACAAGCTTAGGTCTGCGGTGCCCAGGGGGGACCCCATCCAGCCCGCACTGAGTTTCATTCCTACCACCTTAGGAAAAAAAGTCATTATTTTGAGGCTTAGAAGTCATTTCTGCAATTCCCATAGAAAATCAACGGCGTCTCTATTCAATTGTGTGGAGCGCATATCAGGTGGGTTTTCTCTGCCGGCTTAAGAGATACACGTGAAACTAAAGCCGATCCTGGGTGCCTAGGGTGCCTGTCATCCAATCAGCACTGAATTTCATTTCTAGAACATAGCCAAAAAATCGCCCCATTGACTTACATTGGAGTGCAGAAAAGGTCATTTTTTCTCGGTCCCTTTAAGAGGTAGGAGTTAAACAAGCTTAGGTCTGCGGTGCCCAGGGGGGACCCCATCCAGCCCGCACTGAGTTTCATTCCTACCACCTTAGGAAAAAAAGTCATTATTTTGAGGCTTAGAAGTCATTTCTGCAATTCCCATAGAAAATCAACGGCGTCTCTATTCAATTGTGTGGAGCGCATATCAGGTGGGTTTTCTCTGCCGGCTTAAGAGATACACGTGAAACTAAAGCCGATCCTGGGTGCCTAGGGTGCCTGTCATCCAATCCGCACTGAATTTCATTTCTAGCACATAGCCAAAAAATCGCCCCATTGACTTACATTGGAGTGCAGAAAAGGTCATTTTTTCTCGGTCCCTTTAAGAGGTAGGAGTTAAACAAGCTTAGGTCTGCGGTGCCCAGGGGGGACCCCATCCAGCCCGCACTGAGTTTCATTCCTACCACCTTAGGAAAAAAAGTCATTATTTTGAGGCTTAGAAGTCATTTCTGCAATTCCCATAGAAAATCAACGGCGTCTCTATTCAATTGTGTGGAGCGCATATCAGGTGGGTTTTCTCTGCCGGCTTAAGAGATACACGTGAAACTAAAGCCGATCCTGGGTGCCTAGGGTGCCTGTCATCCAATCCGCACTGAATTTCATTTCTAGCACATAGCCAAAAAATCGCCCCATTGACTTACATTGGAGTGCAGAAAAGGTCATTTTTTCTCGGTCCCTTTAAGAGGTAGGAGTTAAACAAGCTTAGGTCTGCGGTGCCCAGGGGGGACCCCATCCAGCCCGCACTGAGTTTCATTCCTACCACCTTAGGAAAAAAAGTCATTATTTTGAGGCTTAGAAGTCATTTCTGCAATTCCCATAGAAAATCAACGGCGTCTCTATTCAATTGTGTGGAGCGCATATCAGGTGGGTTTTCTCTGCCGGCTTAAGAGATACACGTGAAACTAAAGCCGATCCTGGGTGCCTAGGGTGCCTGTCATCCAATCCGCACTGAATTTCATTTCTAGCACATAGCCAAAAAATCGCCCCATTGACTTACATTGGAGTGCAGAAAAGGTCATTTTTTCTCGGTCCCTTTAAGAGGTAGGAGTTAAACAAGCTTAGGTCTGCGGTGCCCAGGGGGGACCCCATCCAGCCCGCACTGAGTTTCATTCCTACCACCTTAGGAAAAAAAGTCATTATTTTGAGGCTTAGAAGTCATTTCTGCAATTCCCATAGAAAATCAACGGCGTCTCTATTCAATTGTGTGGAGCGCATATCAGGTGGGTTTTCTCTGCCGGCTTAAGAGATACACGTGAAACTAAAGCCGATCCTGGGTGCCTAGGGTGCCTGTCATCCAATCCGCACTGAATTTCATTTCTAGCACATAGCCAAAAAATCGCCCCATTGACTTACATTGGAGTGCAGAAAAGGTCATTTTTTCTCGGTCCCTTTAAGAGGTAGGAGTTAAACAAGCTTAGGTCTGCGGTGCCCAGGGGGGACCCCATCCAGCCCGCACTGAGTTTCATTCCTACCACCTTAGGAAAAAAAGTCATTATTTTGAGGCTTAGAAGTCATTTCTGCAATTCCCATAGAAAATCAACGGCGTCTCTATTCAATTGTGTGGAGCGCATATCAGGTGGGTTTTCTCTGCCGGCTTAAGAGATACACGTGAAACTAAAGCCGATCCTGGGTGCCTAGGGTGCCTGTCATCCAATCCGCACTGAATTTCATTTCTAGCACATAGCCAAAAAATCGCCCCATTGACTTACATTGGAGTGCAGAAAAGGTCATTTTTTCTCGGTCCCTTTAAGAGGTAGGAGTTAAACAAGCTTAGGTCTGCGGTGCCCAGGGGGGACCCCATCCAGCCCGCACTGAGTTTCATTCCTACCACCTTAGGAAAAAAAGTCATTATTTTGAGGCTTAGAAGTCATTTCTGCAATTCCCATAGAAAATCAACGGCGTCTCTATTCAATTGTGTGGAGCGCATATCAGGTGGGTTTTCTCTGCCGGCTTAAGAGATACACGTGAAACTAAAGCCGATCCTGGGTGCCTAGGGTGCCTGTCATCCAATCCGCACTGAATTTCATTTCTAGCACATAGCCAAAAAATCGCCCCATTGACTTACATTGGAGTGCAGAAAAGGTCATTTTTTCTCGGTCCCTTTAAGAGGTAGGAGTTAAACAAGCTTAGGTCTGCGGTGCCCAGGGGGGACCCCATCCAGCCCGCACTGAGTTTCATTCCTACCACCTTAGGAAAAAAAGTCATTATTTTGAGGCTTAGAAGTCATTTCTGCAATTCCCATAGAAAATCAACGGCGTCTCTATTCAATTGTGTGGAGCGCATATCAGGTGGGTTTTCTCTGCCGGCTTAAGAGATACACGTGAAACTAAAGCCGATCCTGGGTGCCTAGGGTGCCTGTCATCCAATCCGCACTGAATTTCATTTCTAGCACATAGCCAAAAAATCGCCCCATTGACTTACATTGGAGTGCAGAAAAGGTCATTTTTTCTCGGTCCCTTTAAGAGGTAGGAGTTAAACAAGCTTAGGTCTGCGGTGCCCAGGGGGGACCCCATCCAGCCCGCACTGAGTTTCATTCCTACCACCTTAGGAAAAAAAGTCATTATTTTGAGGCTTAGAAGTCATTTCTGCAATTCCCATAGAAAATCAACGGCGTCTCTATTCAATTGTGTGGAGCGCATATCAGGTGGGTTTTCTCTGCCGGCTTAAGAGATACACGTGAAACTAAAGCCGATCCTGGGTGCCTAGGGTGCCTGTCATCCAATCCGCACTGAATTTCATTTCTAGCACATAGCCAAAAAATCGCCCCATTGACTTACATTGGAGTGCAGAAAAGGTCATTTTTTCTCGGTCCCTTTAAGAGGTAGGAGTTAAACAAGCTTAGGTCTGCGGTGCCCAGGGGGGACCCCATCCAGCCCGCACTGAGTTTCATTCCTACCACCTTAGGAAAAAAAGTCATTATTTTGAGGCTTAGAAGTCATTTCTGCAATTCCCATAGAAAATCAACGGCGTCTCTATTCAATTGTGTGGAGCGCATATCAGGTGGGTTTTCTCTGCCGGCTTAAGAGATACACGTGAAACTAAAGCCGATCCTGGGTGCCTAGGGTGCCTGTCATCCAATCCGCACTGAATTTCATTTCTAGCACATAGCCAAAAAATCGCCCCATTGACTTACATTGGAGTGCAGAAAAGGTCATTTTTTCTCGGTCCCTTTAAGAGGTAGGAGTTAAACAAGCTTAGGTCTGCGGTGCCCAGGGGGGACCCCATCCAGCCCGCACTGAGTTTCATTCCTACCACCTTAGGAAAAAAAGTCATTATTTTGAGGCTTAGAAGTCATTTCTGCAATTCCCATAGAAAATCAACGGCGTCTCTATTCAATTGTGTGGAGCGCATATCAGGTGGGTTTTCTCTGCCGGCTTAAGAGATACACGTGAAACTAAAGCCGATCCTGGGTGCCTAGGGTGCCTGTCATCCAATCCGCACTGAATTTCATTTCTAGCACATAGCCAAAAAATCGCCCCATTGACTTACATTGGAGTGCAGAAAAGGTCATTTTTTCTCGGTCCCTTTAAGAGGTAGGAGTTAAACAAGCTTAGGTCTGCGGTGCCCAGGGGGGACCCCATCCAGCCCGCACTGAGTTTCATTCCTACCACCTTAGGAAAAAAAGTCATTATTTTGAGGCTTAGAAGTCATTTCTGCAATTCCCATAGAAAATCAACGGCGTCTCTATTCAATTGTGTGGAGCGCATATCAGGTGGGTTTTCTCTGCCGGCTTAAGAGATACACGTGAAACTAAAGCCGATCCTGGGTGCCTAGGGTGCCTGTCATCCAATCCGCACTGAATTTCATTTCTAGCACATAGCCAAAAAATCGCCCCATTGACTTACATTGGAGTGCAGAAAAGGTCATTTTTTCTCGGTCCCTTTAAGAGGTAGGAGTTAAACAAGCTTAGGTCTGCGGTGCCCAGGGGGGACCCCATCCAGCCCGCACTGAGTTTCATTCCTACCACCTTAGGAAAAAAAGTCATTATTTTGAGGCTTAGAAGTCATTTCTGCAATTCCCATAGAAAATCAACGGCGTCTCTATTCAATTGTGTGGAGCGCATATCAGGTGGGTTTTCTCTGCCGGCTTAAGAGATACACGTGAAACTAAAGCCGATCCTGGGTGCCTAGGGTGCCTGTCATCCAATCCGCACTGAATTTCATTTCTAGCACATAGCCAAAAAATCGCCCCATTGACTTACATTGGAGTGCAGAAAAGGTCATTTTTTCTCGGTCCCTTTAAGAGGTAGGAGTTAAACAAGCTTAGGTCTGCGGTGCCCAGGGGGGACCCCATCCAGCCCGCACTGAGTTTCATTCCTACCACCTTAGGAAAAAAAGTCATTATTTTGAGGCTTAGAAGTCATTTCTGCAATTCCCATAGAAAATCAACGGCGTCTCTATTCAATTGTGTGGAGCGCATATCAGGTGGGTTTTCTCTGCCGGCTTAAGAGATACACGTGAAACTAAAGCCGATCCTGGGTGCCTAGGGTGCCTGTCATCCAATCCGCACTGAATTTCATTTCTAGCACATAGCCAAAAAATCGCCCCATTGACTTACATTGGAGTGCAGAAAAGGTCATTTTTTCTCGGTCCCTTTAAGAGGTAGGAGTTAAACAAGCTTAGGTCTGCGGTGCCCAGGGGGGACCCCATCCAGCCCGCACTGAGTTTCATTCCTACCACCTTAGGAAAAAAAGTCATTATTTTGAGGCTTAGAAGTCATTTCTGCAATTCCCATAGAAAATCAACGGCGTCTCTATTCAATTGTGTGGAGCGCATATCAGGTGGGTTTTCTCTGCCGGCTTAAGAGATACACGTGAAACTAAAGCCGATCCTGGGTGCCTAGGGTGCCTGTCATCCAATCCGCACTGAATTTCATTTCTAGCACATAGCCAAAAAATCGCCCCATTGACTTACATTGGAGTGCAGAAAAGGTCATTTTTTCTCGGTCCCTTTAAGAGGTAGGAGTTAAACAAGCTTAGGTCTGCGGTGCCCAGGGGGGACCCCATCCAGCCCGCACTGAGTTTCATTCCTACCACCTTAGGAAAAAAAGTCATTATTTTGAGGCTTAGAAGTCATTTCTGCAATTCCCATAGAAAATCAACGGCGTCTCTATTCAATTGTGTGGAGCGCATATCAGGTGGGTTTTCTCTGCCGGCTTAAGAGATACACGTGAAACTAAAGCCGATCCTGGGTGCCTAGGGTGCCTGTCATCCAATCCGCACTGAATTTCATTTCTAGCACATAGCCAAAAAATCGCCCCATTGACTTACATTGGAGTGCAGAAAAGGTCATTTTTTCTCGGTCCCTTTAAGAGGTAGGAGTTAAACAAGCTTAGGTCTGCGGTGCCCAGGGGGGACCCCATCCAGCCCGCACTGAGTTTCATTCCTACCACCTTAGGAAAAAAAGTCATTATTTTGAGGCTTAGAAGTCATTTCTGCAATTCCCATAGAAAATCAACGGCGTCTCTATTCAATTGTGTGGAGCGCATATCAGGTGGGTTTTCTCTGCCGGCTTAAGAGATACACGTGAAACTAAAGCCGATCCTGGGTGCCTAGGGTGCCTGTCATCCAATCCGCACTGAATTTCATTTCTAGCACATAGCCAAAAAATCGCCCCATTGACTTACATTGGAGTGCAGAAAAGGTCATTTTTTCTCGGTCCCTTTAAGAGGTAGGAGTTAAACAAGCTTAGGTCTGCGGTGCCCAGGGGGGACCCCATCCAGCCCGCACTGAGTTTCATTCCTACCACCTTAGGAAAAAAAGTCATTATTTTGAGGCTTAGAAGTCATTTCTGCAATTCCCATAGAAAATCAACGGCGTCTCTATTCAATTGTGTGGAGCGCATATCAGGTGGGTTTTCTCTGCCGGCTTAAGAGATACACGTGAAACTAAAGCCGATCCTGGGTGCCTAGGGTGCCTGTCATCCAATCCGCACTGAATTTCATTTCTAGCACATAGCCAAAAAATCGCCCCATTGACTTACATTGGAGTGCAGAAAAGGTCATTTTTTCTCGGTCCCTTTAAGAGGTAGGAGTTAAACAAGCTTAGGTCTGCGGTGCCCAGGGGGGACCCCATCCAGCCCGCACTGAGTTTCATTCCTACCACCTTAGGAAAAAAAGTCATTATTTTGAGGCTTAGAAGTCATTTCTGCAATTCCCATAGAAAATCAACGGCGTCTCTATTCAATTGTGTGGAGCGCATATCAGGTGGGTTTTCTCTGCCGGCTTAAGAGATACACGTGAAACTAAAGCCGATCCTGGGTGCCTAGGGTGCCTGTCATCCAATCCGCACTGAATTTCATTTCTAGCACATAGCCAAAAAATCGCCCCATTGACTTACATTGGAGTGCAGAAAAGGTCATTTTTTCTCGGTCCCTTTAAGAGGTAGGAGTTAAACAAGCTTAGGTCTGCGGTGCCCAGGGGGGACCCCATCCAGCCCGCACTGAGTTTCATTCCTACCACCTTAGGAAAAAAAGTCATTATTTTGAGGCTTAGAAGTCATTTCTGCAATTCCCATAGAAAATCAACGGCGTCTCTATTCAATTGTGTGGAGCGCATATCAGGTGGGTTTTCTCTGCCGGCTTAAGAGATACACGTGAAACTAAAGCCGATCCTGGGTGCCTAGGGTGCCTGTCATCCAATCCGCACTGAATTTCATTTCTAGCACATAGCCAAAAAATCGCCCCATTGACTTACATTGGAGTGCAGAAAAGGTCATTTTTTCTCGGTCCCTTTAAGAGGTAGGAGTTAAACAAGCTTAGGTCTGCGGTGCCCAGGGGGGACCCCATCCAGCCCGCACTGAGTTTCATTCCTACCACCTTAGGAAAAAAAGTCATTATTTTGAGGCTTAGAAGTCATTTCTGCAATTCCCATAGAAAATCAACGGCGTCTCTATTCAATTGTGTGGAGCGCATATCAGGTGGGTTTTCTCTGCCGGCTTAAGAGATACACGTGAAACTAAAGCCGATCCTGGGTGCCTAGGGTGCCTGTCATCCAATCCGCACTGAATTTCATTTCTAGCACATAGCCAAAAAATCGCCCCATTGACTTACATTGGAGTGCAGAAAAGGTCATTTTTTCTCGGTCCCTTTAAGAGGTAGGAGTTAAACAAGCTTAGGTCTGCGGTGCCCAGGGGGGACCCCATCCAGCCCGCACTGAGTTTCATTCCTACCACCTTAGGAAAAAAAGTCATTATTTTGAGGCTTAGAAGTCATTTCTGCAATTCCCATAGAAAATCAACGGCGTCTCTATTCAATTGTGTGGAGCGCATATCAGGTGGGTTTTCTCTGCCGGCTTAAGAGATACACGTGAAACTAAAGCCGATCCTGGGTGCCTAGGGTGCCTGTCATCCAATCCGCACTGAATTTCATTTCTAGCACATAGCCAAAAAATCGCCCCATTGACTTACATTGGAGTGCAGAAAAGGTCATTTTTTCTCGGTCCCTTTAAGAGGTAGGAGTTAAACAAGCTTAGGTCTGCGGTGCCCAGGGGGGACCCCATCCAGCCCGCACTGAGTTTCATTCCTACCACCTTAGGAAAAAAAGTCATTATTTTGAGGCTTAGAAGTCATTTCTGCAATTCCCATAGAAAATCAACGGCGTCTCTATTCAATTGTGTGGAGCGCATATCAGGTGGGTTTTCTCTGCCGGCTTAAGAGATACACGTGAAACTAAAGCCGATCCTGGGTGCCTAGGGTGCCTGTCATCCAATCCGCACTGAATTTCATTTCTAGCACATAGCCAAAAAATCGCCCCATTGACTTACATTGGAGTGCAGAAAAGGTCATTTTTTCTCGGTCCCTTTAAGAGGTAGGAGTTAAACAAGCTTAGGTCTGCGGTGCCCAGGGGGGACCCCATCCAGCCCGCACTGAGTTTCATTCCTACCACCTTAGGAAAAAAAGTCATTATTTTGAGGCTTAGAAGTCATTTCTGCAATTCCCATAGAAAATCAACGGCGTCTCTATTCAATTGTGTGGAGCGCATATCAGGTGGGTTTTCTCTGCCGGCTTAAGAGATACACGTGAAACTAAAGCCGATCCTGGGTGCCTAGGGTGCCTGTCATCCAATCCGCACTGAATTTCATTTCTAGCACATAGCCAAAAAATCGCCCCATTGACTTACATTGGAGTGCAGAAAAGGTCATTTTTTCTCGGTCCCTTTAAGAGGTAGGAGTTAAACAAGCTTAGGTCTGCGGTGCCCAGGGGGGACCCCATCCAGCCCGCACTGAGTTTCATTCCTACCACCTTAGGAAAAAAAGTCATTATTTTGAGGCTTAGAAGTCATTTCTGCAATTCCCATAGAAAATCAACGGCGTCTCTATTCAATTGTGTGGAGCGCATATCAGGTGGGTTTTCTCTGCCGGCTTAAGAGATACACGTGAAACTAAAGCCGATCCTGGGTGCCTAGGGTGCCTGTCATCCAATCCGCACTGAATTTCATTTCTAGCACATAGCCAAAAAATCGCCCCATTGACTTACATTGGAGTGCAGAAAAGGTCATTTTTTCTCGGTCCCTTTAAGAGGTAGGAGTTAAACAAGCTTAGGTCTGCGGTGCCCAGGGGGGACCCCATCCAGCCCGCACTGAGTTTCATTCCTACCACCTTAGGAAAAAAAGTCATTATTTTGAGGCTTAGAAGTCATTTCTGCAATTCCCATAGAAAATCAACGGCGTCTCTATTCAATTGTGTGGAGCGCATATCAGGTGGGTTTTCTCTGCCGGCTTAAGAGATACACGTGAAACTAAAGCCGATCCTGGGTGCCTAGGGTGCCTGTCATCCAATCCGCACTGAATTTCATTTCTAGCACATAGCCAAAAAATCGCCCCATTGACTTACATTGGAGTGCAGAAAAGGTCATTTTTTCTCGGTCCCTTTAAGAGGTAGGAGTTAAACAAGCTTAGGTCTGCGGTGCCCAGGGGGGACCCCATCCAGCCCGCACTGAGTTTCATTCCTACCACCTTAGGAAAAAAAGTCATTATTTTGAGGCTTAGAAGTCATTTCTGCAATTCCCATAGAAAATCAACGGCGTCTCTATTCAATTGTGTGGAGCGCATATCAGGTGGGTTTTCTCTGCCGGCTTAAGAGATACACGTGAAACTAAAGCCGATCCTGGGTGCCTAGGGTGCCTGTCATCCAATCCGCACTGAATTTCATTTCTAGCACATAGCCAAAAAATCGCCCCATTGACTTACATTGGAGTGCAGAAAAGGTCATTTTTTCTCGGTCCCTTTAAGAGGTAGGAGTTAAACAAGCTTAGGTCTGCGGTGCCCAGGGGGGACCCCATCCAGCCCGCACTGAGTTTCATTCCTACCACCTTAGGAAAAAAAGTCATTATTTTGAGGCTTAGAAGTCATTTCTGCAATTCCCATAGAAAATCAACGGCGTCTCTATTCAATTGTGTGGAGCGCATATCAGGTGGGTTTTCTCTGCCGGCTTAAGAGATACACGTGAAACTAAAGCCGATCCTGGGTGCCTAGGGTGCCTGTCATCCAATCCGCACTGAATTTCATTTCTAGCACATAGCCAAAAAATCGCCCCATTGACTTACATTGGAGTGCAGAAAAGGTCATTTTTTCTCGGTCCCTTTAAGAGGTAGGAGTTAAACAAGCTTAGGTCTGCGGTGCCCAGGGGGGACCCCATCCAGCCCGCACTGAGTTTCATTCCTACCACCTTAGGAAAAAAAGTCATTATTTTGAGGCTTAGAAGTCATTTCTGCAATTCCCATAGAAAATCAACGGCGTCTCTATTCAATTGTGTGGAGCGCATATCAGGTGGGTTTTCTCTGCCGGCTTAAGAGATACACGTGAAACTAAAGCCGATCCTGGGTGCCTAGGGTGCCTGTCATCCAATCCGCACTGAATTTCATTTCTAGCACATAGCCAAAAAATCGCCCCATTGACTTACATTGGAGTGCAGAAAAGGTCATTTTTTCTCGGTCCCTTTAAGAGGTAGGAGTTAAACAAGCTTAGGTCTGCGGTGCCCAGGGGGGACCCCATCCAGCCCGCACTGAGTTTCATTCCTACCACCTTAGGAAAAAAAGTCATTATTTTGAGGCTTAGAAGTCATTTCTGCAATTCCCATAGAAAATCAACGGCGTCTCTATTCAATTGTGTGGAGCGCATATCAGGTGGGTTTTCTCTGCCGGCTTAAGAGATACACGTGAAACTAAAGCCGATCCTGGGTGCCTAGGGTGCCTGTCATCCAATCCGCACTGAATTTCATTTCTAGCACATAGCCAAAAAATCGCCCCATTGACTTACATTGGAGTGCAGAAAAGGTCATTTTTTCTCGGTCCCTTTAAGAGGTAGGAGTTAAACAAGCTTAGGTCTGCGGTGCCCAGGGGGGACCCCATCCAGCCCGCACTGAGTTTCATTCCTACCACCTTAGGAAAAAAAGTCATTATTTTGAGGCTTAGAAGTCATTTCTGCAATTCCCATAGAAAATCAACGGCGTCTCTATTCAATTGTGTGGAGCGCATATCAGGTGGGTTTTCTCTGCCGGCTTAAGAGATACACGTGAAACTAAAGCCGATCCTGGGTGCCTAGGGTGCCTGTCATCCAATCCGCACTGAATTTCATTTCTAGCACATAGCCAAAAAATCGCCCCATTGACTTACATTGGAGTGCAGAAAAGGTCATTTTTTCTCGGTCCCTTTAAGAGGTAGGAGTTAAACAAGCTTAGGTCTGCGGTGCCCAGGGGGGACCCCATCCAGCCCGCACTGAGTTTCATTCCTACCACCTTAGGAAAAAAAGTCATTATTTTGAGGCTTAGAAGTCATTTCTGCAATTCCCATAGAAAATCAACGGCGTCTCTATTCAATTGTGTGGAGCGCATATCAGGTGGGTTTTCTCTGCCGGCTTAAGAGATACACGTGAAACTAAAGCCGATCCTGGGTGCCTAGGGTGCCTGTCATCCAATCCGCACTGAATTTCATTTCTAGCACATAGCCAAAAAATCGCCCCATTGACTTACATTGGAGTGCAGAAAAGGTCATTTTTTCTCGGTCCCTTTAAGAGGTAGGAGTTAAACAAGCTTAGGTCTGCGGTGCCCAGGGGGGACCCCATCCAGCCCGCACTGAGTTTCATTCCTACCACCTTAGGAAAAAAAGTCATTATTTTGAGGCTTAGAAGTCATTTCTGCAATTCCCATAGAAAATCAACGGCGTCTCTATTCAATTGTGTGGAGCGCATATCAGGTGGGTTTTCTCTGCCGGCTTAAGAGATACACGTGAAACTAAAGCCGATCCTGGGTGCCTAGGGTGCCTGTCATCCAATCCGCACTGAATTTCATTTCTAGCACATAGCCAAAAAATCGCCCCATTGACTTACATTGGAGTGCAGAAAAGGTCATTTTTTCTCGGTCCCTTTAAGAGGTAGGAGTTAAACAAGCTTAGGTCTGCGGTGCCCAGGGGGGACCCCATCCAGCCCGCACTGAGTTTCATTCCTACCACCTTAGGAAAAAAAGTCATTATTTTGAGGCTTAGAAGTCATTTCTGCAATTCCCATAGAAAATCAACGGCGTCTCTATTCAATTGTGTGGAGCGCATATCAGGTGGGTTTTCTCTGCCGGCTTAAGAGATACACGTGAAACTAAAGCCGATCCTGGGTGCCTAGGGTGCCTGTCATCCAATCCGCACTGAATTTCATTTCTAGCACATAGCCAAAAAATCGCCCCATTGACTTACATTGGAGTGCAGAAAAGGTCATTTTTTCTCGGTCCCTTTAAGAGGTAGGAGTTAAACAAGCTTAGGTCTGCGGTGCCCAGGGGGGACCCCATCCAGCCCGCACTGAGTTTCATTCCTACCACCTTAGGAAAAAAAGTCATTATTTTGAGGCTTAGAAGTCATTTCTGCAATTCCCATAGAAAATCAACGGCGTCTCTATTCAATTGTGTGGAGCGCATATCAGGTGGGTTTTCTCTGCCGGCTTAAGAGATACACGTGAAACTAAAGCCGATCCTGGGTGCCTAGGGTGCCTGTCATCCAATCCGCACTGAATTTCATTTCTAGCACATAGCCAAAAAATCGCCCCATTGACTTACATTGGAGTGCAGAAAAGGTCATTTTTTCTCGGTCCCTTTAAGAGGTAGGAGTTAAACAAGCTTAGGTCTGCGGTGCCCAGGGGGGACCCCATCCAGCCCGCACTGAGTTTCATTCCTACCACCTTAGGAAAAAAAGTCATTATTTTGAGGCTTAGAAGTCATTTCTGCAATTCCCATAGAAAATCAACGGCGTCTCTATTCAATTGTGTGGAGCGCATATCAGGTGGGTTTTCTCTGCCGGCTTAAGAGATACACGTGAAACTAAAGCCGATCCTGGGTGCCTAGGGTGCCTGTCATCCAATCCGCACTGAATTTCATTTCTAGCACATAGCCAAAAAATCGCCCCATTGACTTACATTGGAGTGCAGAAAAGGTCATTTTTTCTCGGTCCCTTTAAGAGGTAGGAGTTAAACAAGCTTAGGTCTGCGGTGCCCAGGGGGGACCCCATCCAGCCCGCACTGAGTTTCATTCCTACCACCTTAGGAAAAAAAGTCATTATTTTGAGGCTTAGAAGTCATTTCTGCAATTCCCATAGAAAATCAACGGCGTCTCTATTCAATTGTGTGGAGCGCATATCAGGTGGGTTTTCTCTGCCGGCTTAAGAGATACACGTGAAACTAAAGCCGATCCTGGGTGCCTAGGGTGCCTGTCATCCAATCCGCACTGAATTTCATTTCTAGCACATAGCCAAAAAATCGCCCCATTGACTTACATTGGAGTGCAGAAAAGGTCATTTTTTCTCGGTCCCTTTAAGAGGTAGGAGTTAAACAAGCTTAGGTCTGCGGTGCCCAGGGGGGACCCCATCCAGCCCGCACTGAGTTTCATTCCTACCACCTTAGGAAAAAAAGTCATTATTTTGAGGCTTAGAAGTCATTTCTGCAATTCCCATAGAAAATCAACGGCGTCTCTATTCAATTGTGTGGAGCGCATATCAGGTGGGTTTTCTCTGCCGGCTTAAGAGATACACGTGAAACTAAAGCCGATCCTGGGTGCCTAGGGTGCCTGTCATCCAATCCGCACTGAATTTCATTTCTAGCACATAGCCAAAAAATCGCCCCATTGACTTACATTGGAGTGCAGAAAAGGTCATTTTTTCTCGGTCCCTTTAAGAGGTAGGAGTTAAACAAGCTTAGGTCTGCGGTGCCCAGGGGGGACCCCATCCAGCCCGCACTGAGTTTCATTCCTACCACCTTAGGAAAAAAAGTCATTATTTTGAGGCTTAGAAGTCATTTCTGCAATTCCCATAGAAAATCAACGGCGTCTCTATTCAATTGTGTGGAGCGCATATCAGGTGGGTTTTCTCTGCCGGCTTAAGAGATACACGTGAAACTAAAGCCGATCCTGGGTGCCTAGGGTGCCTGTCATCCAATCCGCACTGAATTTCATTTCTAGCACATAGCCAAAAAATCGCCCCATTGACTTACATTGGAGTGCAGAAAAGGTCATTTTTTCTCGGTCCCTTTAAGAGGTAGGAGTTAAACAAGCTTAGGTCTGCGGTGCCCAGGGGGGACCCCATCCAGCCCGCACTGAGTTTCATTCCTACCACCTTAGGAAAAAAAGTCATTATTTTGAGGCTTAGAAGTCATTTCTGCAATTCCCATAGAAAATCAACGGCGTCTCTATTCAATTGTGTGGAGCGCATATCAGGTGGGTTTTCTCTGCCGGCTTAAGAGATACACGTGAAACTAAAGCCGATCCTGGGTGCCTAGGGTGCCTGTCATCCAATCCGCACTGAATTTCATTTCTAGCACATAGCCAAAAAATCGCCCCATTGACTTACATTGGAGTGCAGAAAAGGTCATTTTTTCTCGGTCCCTTTAAGAGGTAGGAGTTAAACAAGCTTAGGTCTGCGGTGCCCAGGGGGGACCCCATCCAGCCCGCACTGAGTTTCATTCCTACCACCTTAGGAAAAAAAGTCATTATTTTGAGGCTTAGAAGTCATTTCTGCAATTCCCATAGAAAATCAACGGCGTCTCTATTCAATTGTGTGGAGCGCATATCAGGTGGGTTTTCTCTGCCGGCTTAAGAGATACACGTGAAACTAAAGCCGATCCTGGGTGCCTAGGGTGCCTGTCATCCAATCCGCACTGAATTTCATTTCTAGCACATAGCCAAAAAATCGCCCCATTGACTTACATTGGAGTGCAGAAAAGGTCATTTTTTCTCGGTCCCTTTAAGAGGTAGGAGTTAAACAAGCTTAGGTCTGCGGTGCCCAGGGGGGACCCCATCCAGCCCGCACTGAGTTTCATTCCTACCACCTTAGGAAAAAAAGTCATTATTTTGAGGCTTAGAAGTCATTTCTGCAATTCCCATAGAAAATCAACGGCGTCTCTATTCAATTGTGTGGAGCGCATATCAGGTGGGTTTTCTCTGCCGGCTTAAGAGATACACGTGAAACTAAAGCCGATCCTGGGTGCCTAGGGTGCCTGTCATCCAATCCGCACTGAATTTCATTTCTAGCACATAGCCAAAAAATCGCCCCATTGACTTACATTGGAGTGCAGAAAAGGTCATTTTTTCTCGGTCCCTTTAAGAGGTAGGAGTTAAACAAGCTTAGGTCTGCGGTGCCCAGGGGGGACCCCATCCAGCCCGCACTGAGTTTCATTCCTACCACCTTAGGAAAAAAAGTCATTATTTTGAGGCTTAGAAGTCATTTCTGCAATTCCCATAGAAAATCAACGGCGTCTCTATTCAATTGTGTGGAGCGCATATCAGGTGGGTTTTCTCTGCCGGCTTAAGAGATACACGTGAAACTAAAGCCGATCCTGGGTGCCTAGGGTGCCTGTCATCCAATCCGCACTGAATTTCATTTCTAGCACATAGCCAAAAAATCGCCCCATTGACTTACATTGGAGTGCAGAAAAGGTCATTTTTTCTCGGTCCCTTTAAGAGGTAGGAGTTAAACAAGCTTAGGTCTGCGGTGCCCAGGGGGGACCCCATCCAGCCCGCACTGAGTTTCATTCCTACCACCTTAGGAAAAAAAGTCATTATTTTGAGGCTTAGAAGTCATTTCTGCAATTCCCATAGAAAATCAACGGCGTCTCTATTCAATTGTGTGGAGCGCATATCAGGTGGGTTTTCTCTGCCGGCTTAAGAGATACACGTGAAACTAAAGCCGATCCTGGGTGCCTAGGGTGCCTGTCATCCAATCCGCACTGAATTTCATTTCTAGCACATAGCCAAAAAATCGCCCCATTGACTTACATTGGAGTGCAGAAAAGGTCATTTTTTCTCGGTCCCTTTAAGAGGTAGGAGTTAAACAAGCTTAGGTCTGCGGTGCCCAGGGGGGACCCCATCCAGCCCGCACTGAGTTTCATTCCTACCACCTTAGGAAAAAAAGTCATTATTTTGAGGCTTAGAAGTCATTTCTGCAATTCCCATAGAAAATCAACGGCGTCTCTATTCAATTGTGTGGAGCGCATATCAGGTGGGTTTTCTCTGCCGGCTTAAGAGATACACGTGAAACTAAAGCCGATCCTGGGTGCCTAGGGTGCCTGTCATCCAATCCGCACTGAATTTCATTTCTAGCACATAGCCAAAAAATCGCCCCATTGACTTACATTGGAGTGCAGAAAAGGTCATTTTTTCTCGGTCCCTTTAAGAGGTAGGAGTTAAACAAGCTTAGGTCTGCGGTGCCCAGGGGGGACCCCATCCAGCCCGCACTGAGTTTCATTCCTACCACCTTAGGAAAAAAAGTCATTATTTTGAGGCTTAGAAGTCATTTCTGCAATTCCCATAGAAAATCAACGGCGTCTCTATTCAATTGTGTGGAGCGCATATCAGGTGGGTTTTCTCTGCCGGCTTAAGAGATACACGTGAAACTAAAGCCGATCCTGGGTGCCTAGGGTGCCTGTCATCCAATCCGCACTGAATTTCATTTCTAGCACATAGCCAAAAAATCGCCCCATTGACTTACATTGGAGTGCAGAAAAGGTCATTTTTTCTCGGTCCCTTTAAGAGGTAGGAGTTAAACAAGCTTAGGTCTGCGGTGCCCAGGGGGGACCCCATCCAGCCCGCACTGAGTTTCATTCCTACCACCTTAGGAAAAAAAGTCATTATTTTGAGGCTTAGAAGTCATTTCTGCAATTCCCATAGAAAATCAACGGCGTCTCTATTCAATTGTGTGGAGCGCATATCAGGTGGGTTTTCTCTGCCGGCTTAAGAGATACACGTGAAACTAAAGCCGATCCTGGGTGCCTAGGGTGCCTGTCATCCAATCCGCACTGAATTTCATTTCTAGCACATAGCCAAAAAATCGCCCCATTGACTTACATTGGAGTGCAGAAAAGGTCATTTTTTCTCGGTCCCTTTAAGAGGTAGGAGTTAAACAAGCTTAGGTCTGCGGTGCCCAGGGGGGACCCCATCCAGCCCGCACTGAGTTTCATTCCTACCACCTTAGGAAAAAAAGTCATTATTTTGAGGCTTAGAAGTCATTTCTGCAATTCCCATAGAAAATCAACGGCGTCTCTATTCAATTGTGTGGAGCGCATATCAGGTGGGTTTTCTCTGCCGGCTTAAGAGATACACGTGAAACTAAAGCCGATCCTGGGTGCCTAGGGTGCCTGTCATCCAATCCGCACTGAATTTCATTTCTAGCACATAGCCAAAAAATCGCCCCATTGACTTACATTGGAGTGCAGAAAAGGTCATTTTTTCTCGGTCCCTTTAAGAGGTAGGAGTTAAACAAGCTTAGGTCTGCGGTGCCCAGGGGGGACCCCATCCAGCCCGCACTGAGTTTCATTCCTACCACCTTAGGAAAAAAAGTCATTATTTTGAGGCTTAGAAGTCATTTCTGCAATTCCCATAGAAAATCAACGGCGTCTCTATTCAATTGTGTGGAGCGCATATCAGGTGGGTTTTCTCTGCCGGCTTAAGAGATACACGTGAAACTAAAGCCGATCCTGGGTGCCTAGGGTGCCTGTCATCCAATCCGCACTGAATTTCATTTCTAGCACATAGCCAAAAAATCGCCCCATTGACTTACATTGGAGTGCAGAAAAGGTCATTTTTTCTCGGTCCCTTTAAGAGGTAGGAGTTAAACAAGCTTAGGTCTGCGGTGCCCAGGGGGGACCCCATCCAGCCCGCACTGAGTTTCATTCCTACCACCTTAGGAAAAAAAGTCATTATTTTGAGGCTTAGAAGTCATTTCTGCAATTCCCATAGAAAATCAACGGCGTCTCTATTCAATTGTGTGGAGCGCATATCAGGTGGGTTTTCTCTGCCGGCTTAAGAGATACACGTGAAACTAAAGCCGATCCTGGGTGCCTAGGGTGCCTGTCATCCAATCCGCACTGAATTTCATTTCTAGCACATAGCCAAAAAATCGCCCCATTGACTTACATTGGAGTGCAGAAAAGGTCATTTTTTCTCGGTCCCTTTAAGAGGTAGGAGTTAAACAAGCTTAGGTCTGCGGTGCCCAGGGGGGACCCCATCCAGCCCGCACTGAGTTTCATTCCTACCACCTTAGGAAAAAAAGTCATTATTTTGAGGCTTAGAAGTCATTTCTGCAATTCCCATAGAAAATCAACGGCGTCTCTATTCAATTGTGTGGAGCGCATATCAGGTGGGTTTTCTCTGCCGGCTTAAGAGATACACGTGAAACTAAAGCCGATCCTGGGTGCCTAGGGTGCCTGTCATCCAATCCGCACTGAATTTCATTTCTAGCACATAGCCAAAAAATCGCCCCATTGACTTACATTGGAGTGCAGAAAAGGTCATTTTTTCTCGGTCCCTTTAAGAGGTAGGAGTTAAACAAGCTTAGGTCTGCGGTGCCCAGGGGGGACCCCATCCAGCCCGCACTGAGTTTCATTCCTACCACCTTAGGAAAAAAAGTCATTATTTTGAGGCTTAGAAGTCATTTCTGCAATTCCCATAGAAAATCAACGGCGTCTCTATTCAATTGTGTGGAGCGCATATCAGGTGGGTTTTCTCTGCCGGCTTAAGAGATACACGTGAAACTAAAGCCGATCCTGGGTGCCTAGGGTGCCTGTCATCCAATCCGCACTGAATTTCATTTCTAGCACATAGCCAAAAAATCGCCCCATTGACTTACATTGGAGTGCAGAAAAGGTCATTTTTTCTCGGTCCCTTTAAGAGGTAGGAGTTAAACAAGCTTAGGTCTGCGGTGCCCAGGGGGGACCCCATCCAGCCCGCACTGAGTTTCATTCCTACCACCTTAGGAAAAAAAGTCATTATTTTGAGGCTTAGAAGTCATTTCTGCAATTCCCATAGAAAATCAACGGCGTCTCTATTCAATTGTGTGGAGCGCATATCAGGTGGGTTTTCTCTGCCGGCTTAAGAGATACACGTGAAACTAAAGCCGATCCTGGGTGCCTAGGGTGCCTGTCATCCAATCCGCACTGAATTTCATTTCTAGCACATAGCCAAAAAATCGCCCCATTGACTTACATTGGAGTGCAGAAAAGGTCATTTTTTCTCGGTCCCTTTAAGAGGTAGGAGTTAAACAAGCTTAGGTCTGCGGTGCCCAGGGGGGACCCCATCCAGCCCGCACTGAGTTTCATTCCTACCACCTTAGGAAAAAAAGTCATTATTTTGAGGCTTAGAAGTCATTTCTGCAATTCCCATAGAAAATCAACGGCGTCTCTATTCAATTGTGTGGAGCGCATATCAGGTGGGTTTTCTCTGCCGGCTTAAGAGATACACGTGAAACTAAAGCCGATCCTGGGTGCCTAGGGTGCCTGTCATCCAATCCGCACTGAATTTCATTTCTAGCACATAGCCAAAAAATCGCCCCATTGACTTACATTGGAGTGCAGAAAAGGTCATTTTTTCTCGGTCCCTTTAAGAGGTAGGAGTTAAACAAGCTTAGGTCTGCGGTGCCCAGGGGGGACCCCATCCAGCCCGCACTGAGTTTCATTCCTACCACCTTAGGAAAAAAAGTCATTATTTTGAGGCTTAGAAGTCATTTCTGCAATTCCCATAGAAAATCAACGGCGTCTCTATTCAATTGTGTGGAGCGCATATCAGGTGGGTTTTCTCTGCCGGCTTAAGAGATACACGTGAAACTAAAGCCGATCCTGGGTGCCTAGGGTGCCTGTCATCCAATCCGCACTGAATTTCATTTCTAGCACATAGCCAAAAAATCGCCCCATTGACTTACATTGGAGTGCAGAAAAGGTCATTTTTTCTCGGTCCCTTTAAGAGGTAGGAGTTAAACAAGCTTAGGTCTGCGGTGCCCAGGGGGGACCCCATCCAGCCCGCACTGAGTTTCATTCCTACCACCTTAGGAAAAAAAGTCATTATTTTGAGGCTTAGAAGTCATTTCTGCAATTCCCATAGAAAATCAACGGCGTCTCTATTCAATTGTGTGGAGCGCATATCAGGTGGGTTTTCTCTGCCGGCTTAAGAGATACACGTGAAACTAAAGCCGATCCTGGGTGCCTAGGGTGCCTGTCATCCAATCCGCACTGAATTTCATTTCTAGCACATAGCCAAAAAATCGCCCCATTGACTTACATTGGAGTGCAGAAAAGGTCATTTTTTCTCGGTCCCTTTAAGAGGTAGGAGTTAAACAAGCTTAGGTCTGCGGTGCCCAGGGGGGACCCCATCCAGCCCGCACTGAGTTTCATTCCTACCACCTTAGGAAAAAAAGTCATTATTTTGAGGCTTAGAAGTCATTTCTGCAATTCCCATAGAAAATCAACGGCGTCTCTATTCAATTGTGTGGAGCGCATATCAGGTGGGTTTTCTCTGCCGGCTTAAGAGATACACGTGAAACTAAAGCCGATCCTGGGTGCCTAGGGTGCCTGTCATCCAATCCGCACTGAATTTCATTTCTAGCACATAGCCAAAAAATCGCCCCATTGACTTACATTGGAGTGCAGAAAAGGTCATTTTTTCTCGGTCCCTTTAAGAGGTAGGAGTTAAACAAGCTTAGGTCTGCGGTGCCCAGGGGGGACCCCATCCAGCCCGCACTGAGTTTCATTCCTACCACCTTAGGAAAAAAAGTCATTATTTTGAGGCTTAGAAGTCATTTCTGCAATTCCCATAGAAAATCAACGGCGTCTCTATTCAATTGTGTGGAGCGCATATCAGGTGGGTTTTCTCTGCCGGCTTAAGAGATACACGTGAAACTAAAGCCGATCCTGGGTGCCTAGGGTGCCTGTCATCCAATCCGCACTGAATTTCATTTCTAGCACATAGCCAAAAAATCGCCCCATTGACTTACATTGGAGTGCAGAAAAGGTCATTTTTTCTCGGTCCCTTTAAGAGGTAGGAGTTAAACAAGCTTAGGTCTGCGGTGCCCAGGGGGGACCCCATCCAGCCCGCACTGAGTTTCATTCCTACCACCTTAGGAAAAAAAGTCATTATTTTGAGGCTTAGAAGTCATTTCTGCAATTCCCATAGAAAATCAACGGCGTCTCTATTCAATTGTGTGGAGCGCATATCAGGTGGGTTTTCTCTGCCGGCTTAAGAGATACACGTGAAACTAAAGCCGATCCTGGGTGCCTAGGGTGCCTGTCATCCAATCCGCACTGAATTTCATTTCTAGCACATAGCCAAAAAATCGCCCCATTGACTTACATTGGAGTGCAGAAAAGGTCATTTTTTCTCGGTCCCTTTAAGAGGTAGGAGTTAAACAAGCTTAGGTCTGCGGTGCCCAGGGGGGACCCCATCCAGCCCGCACTGAGTTTCATTCCTACCACCTTAGGAAAAAAAGTCATTATTTTGAGGCTTAGAAGTCATTTCTGCAATTCCCATAGAAAATCAACGGCGTCTCTATTCAATTGTGTGGAGCGCATATCAGGTGGGTTTTCTCTGCCGGCTTAAGAGATACACGTGAAACTAAAGCCGATCCTGGGTGCCTAGGGTGCCTGTCATCCAATCCGCACTGAATTTCATTTCTAGCACATAGCCAAAAAATCGCCCCATTGACTTACATTGGAGTGCAGAAAAGGTCATTTTTTCTCGGTCCCTTTAAGAGGTAGGAGTTAAACAAGCTTAGGTCTGCGGTGCCCAGGGGGGACCCCATCCAGCCCGCACTGAGTTTCATTCCTACCACCTTAGGAAAAAAAGTCATTATTTTGAGGCTTAGAAGTCATTTCTGCAATTCCCATAGAAAATCAACGGCGTCTCTATTCAATTGTGTGGAGCGCATATCAGGTGGGTTTTCTCTGCCGGCTTAAGAGATACACGTGAAACTAAAGCCGATCCTGGGTGCCTAGGGTGCCTGTCATCCAATCCGCACTGAATTTCATTTCTAGCACATAGCCAAAAAATCGCCCCATTGACTTACATTGGAGTGCAGAAAAGGTCATTTTTTCTCGGTCCCTTTAAGAGGTAGGAGTTAAACAAGCTTAGGTCTGCGGTGCCCAGGGGGGACCCCATCCAGCCCGCACTGAGTTTCATTCCTACCACCTTAGGAAAAAAAGTCATTATTTTGAGGCTTAGAAGTCATTTCTGCAATTCCCATAGAAAATCAACGGCGTCTCTATTCAATTGTGTGGAGCGCATATCAGGTGGGTTTTCTCTGCCGGCTTAAGAGATACACGTGAAACTAAAGCCGATCCTGGGTGCCTAGGGTGCCTGTCATCCAATCCGCACTGAATTTCATTTCTAGCACATAGCCAAAAAATCGCCCCATTGACTTACATTGGAGTGCAGAAAAGGTCATTTTTTCTCGGTCCCTTTAAGAGGTAGGAGTTAAACAAGCTTAGGTCTGCGGTGCCCAGGGGGGACCCCATCCAGCCCGCACTGAGTTTCATTCCTACCACCTTAGGAAAAAAAGTCATTATTTTGAGGCTTAGAAGTCATTTCTGCAATTCCCATAGAAAATCAACGGCGTCTCTATTCAATTGTGTGGAGCGCATATCAGGTGGGTTTTCTCTGCCGGCTTAAGAGATACACGTGAAACTAAAGCCGATCCTGGGTGCCTAGGGTGCCTGTCATCCAATCCGCACTGAATTTCATTTCTAGCACATAGCCAAAAAATCGCCCCATTGACTTACATTGGAGTGCAGAAAAGGTCATTTTTTCTCGGTCCCTTTAAGAGGTAGGAGTTAAACAAGCTTAGGTCTGCGGTGCCCAGGGGGGACCCCATCCAGCCCGCACTGAGTTTCATTCCTACCACCTTAGGAAAAAAAGTCATTATTTTGAGGCTTAGAAGTCATTTCTGCAATTCCCATAGAAAATCAACGGCGTCTCTATTCAATTGTGTGGAGCGCATATCAGGTGGGTTTTCTCTGCCGGCTTAAGAGATACACGTGAAACTAAAGCCGATCCTGGGTGCCTAGGGTGCCTGTCATCCAATCCGCACTGAATTTCATTTCTAGCACATAGCCAAAAAATCGCCCCATTGACTTACATTGGAGTGCAGAAAAGGTCATTTTTTCTCGGTCCCTTTAAGAGGTAGGAGTTAAACAAGCTTAGGTCTGCGGTGCCCAGGGGGGACCCCATCCAGCCCGCACTGAGTTTCATTCCTACCACCTTAGGAAAAAAAGTCATTATTTTGAGGCTTAGAAGTCATTTCTGCAATTCCCATAGAAAATCAACGGCGTCTCTATTCAATTGTGTGGAGCGCATATCAGGTGGGTTTTCTCTGCCGGCTTAAGAGATACACGTGAAACTAAAGCCGATCCTGGGTGCCTAGGGTGCCTGTCATCCAATCCGCACTGAATTTCATTTCTAGCACATAGCCAAAAAATCGCCCCATTGACTTACATTGGAGTGCAGAAAAGGTCATTTTTTCTCGGTCCCTTTAAGAGGTAGGAGTTAAACAAGCTTAGGTCTGCGGTGCCCAGGGGGGACCCCATCCAGCCCGCACTGAGTTTCATTCCTACCACCTTAGGAAAAAAAGTCATTATTTTGAGGCTTAGAAGTCATTTCTGCAATTCCCATAGAAAATCAACGGCGTCTCTATTCAATTGTGTGGAGCGCATATCAGGTGGGTTTTCTCTGCCGGCTTAAGAGATACACGTGAAACTAAAGCCGATCCTGGGTGCCTAGGGTGCCTGTCATCCAATCCGCACTGAATTTCATTTCTAGCACATAGCCAAAAAATCGCCCCATTGACTTACATTGGAGTGCAGAAAAGGTCATTTTTTCTCGGTCCCTTTAAGAGGTAGGAGTTAAACAAGCTTAGGTCTGCGGTGCCCAGGGGGGACCCCATCCAGCCCGCACTGAGTTTCATTCCTACCACCTTAGGAAAAAAAGTCATTATTTTGAGGCTTAGAAGTCATTTCTGCAATTCCCATAGAAAATCAACGGCGTCTCTATTCAATTGTGTGGAGCGCATATCAGGTGGGTTTTCTCTGCCGGCTTAAGAGATACACGTGAAACTAAAGCCGATCCTGGGTGCCTAGGGTGCCTGTCATCCAATCCGCACTGAATTTCATTCCCCCCCCATAGCCAAAAAATCCCCCCCCCCCTTACATTGGACTGCAGACCCCCCCCCCCCCCCCCCCCCCCCCCACCCCCCCCCCCCCCCCCCCCCCCCCCCACCCCCCCCCCCCCCCCCCCCCCCCCCCCCCCCCCCCCCCCCCCCCCCCCCCCCCCCCCCCCCCCCCCCCCCCCCCC